>NW_006793703.1:8235190-8237745 GCF_000442215.2 Lipotes vexillifer
GGGGGGGGGGGTAGGGGTGGCCTTAACATCCGGGAGTTTCCTCCAGATTTCCCTCCTAGTTCTCATGCAGAGACTGGAGGGGGGCGGAAGTGCAGCCCTGCGCCCTTCTAAGGACGGCATGGGCTTGGGATGCGGGCTCAGGGCCCGAGTCATGGTTTCATAGGGGTGCGCTGTGGTGGTGCGTGGAAGCACGGAGGAGATGGAAAGTGGCTGAAGAACGCCTGAGGGTTGCCAGGAAGGGGCCGAAGGAGGTCCTATGTCAGGGGTCTTGAGGTTCGCTGCTCTGTAGGTGGGGCTTTTCGTCCATCAGGCCCCTTTTTTCCTTTTTCTGTCTTCTCCTTTTGACGCATCCTCGCCGTGCATCTTGCTTTCCCATGCTTTTTCCTTTTATCGTCTGCTCCTCTCTCGTGTCTGTTTCTCTCACTGCTCCTATCTTCTTTTCCCCCCCATGTTGTACCCTCTCTCCCCTTCCCTCTGCCCCCCAGCTGCAGAAGGCCATTGAGGGGCACACCAAGTCTGGGGTGCAGCTCCGCCCTCCTCTTGCCAGCTTCCGGAGTGCAACTTCGACTCGAAAGTCTCCTGGGGGCCCACTCCCTGCTGCAGAGGCCTGGAGCCTGCCTCAGGATGGAAGTGGGGCCACTGGGGCAGGGGATGTGGCTCCTGCGTCCCCAGAGCCCCCTGTGCCATCTGCCTCCCCAGAGCCCCCTCCCTCCTGGGCTCCGGCCAAGGCAGAGAGTGAGCTGGAGGAACTGGAGCTGGCGGGGGCTCCGGGGCCGGAGGGGGAGCTGGCCGACATCCTGCAGGGCCCCAGTCTGCGATCCACCGATGATGAGGATGAAGATGAACTGGTCCTCTGAGCGCCTCCCAGACCGCCGCATAAAGACCGTCCAGAGACCCAGGCCAGAGGGTGGACCTGTGTGGAAGAGGGTATTTCCTGAAGCCGGAGAGATCGCACCAATATCCGGCCTCTGCTAGGAATTTTAAAATGTCATCCTGATCGTGTTGGAGAAGGAGCCAGAATCTGGGCAGGAGTAGCCTTGGTCAATCATTTGGGCACGTACCCCCGTCCCCAGACAGGCGGTGGTTGTAACCCCTGCGAAGGGCCCCTGGTAGTCCACGGGCTTCTTAAGTTTGCCTGTGTGCGGGTGGGGAATGCCCGCCTCTGCCTGGCCCCCCTCACTCCCCCACACTCCCCGGCGTTCTTGTCCCAATGTCTTCCTGGCCTTGCCCATCCCCCGTCAGTTTCCGGGGTGCAGGGGGGTGGTTAAGGCAGGCCCAGGATGACTGTGGTCCTGCCAGTGCCATGTGGGAGGAGGAGATGGGATCACCTCATGGGTCCACAGCCCCTTCTCTCAGAGCCCTCCACTTGCCCACAGCCATTCCCTGAAATTTGCCTCCAAACTCCATCCTGGCTCCCACTATCTGTCCCCAGGCAGAGCCATTACTAGGGCTGGAAAAGGCCAATCCCACTTCCCCCTCCTTTGTCCTCCATTTAAGCAGCGAGGCATGGATAAAGAGCCTGTGGGGGAACAGCCTGGAAGAGGAAAGGTCGCAGGAAGGCTCTGTGTGAAAGGGGTGGTACCCAACAGTCCTGCGGCCCCAATGGATTTACTTAACTCCCTCTGGCAGGAATTCCTCCCAACTCACATCACAGCTTCCAGTTTCCAGGTCACTCCCTCTCCACTGTAGTCCTTGATCTGTCCTGCCCAAGGGTCAGCTCTGCCCTTGAGGTGCTCTAGCTGGGGCTTCTCCTTCCAAGAGCGGAAGCTCAGGGCAGTGGGGCCACTGGTTCACCCAGAGACTATAGCTTCTCAGGGACTGGTTCTTGTATTTCTCTTCTAGGGGTTCAGCATCAAGATGGCAGACCTTTCTGATGCTTCCCACACCTGGGAAGTCAGGTCCTTATCTTCCCCAAACCAGCGACGGGGAGCCTGCCATCACCCTGCCTTTTCTATAAGTGGTCCCAGGTGCTCTGAGCGTCCAGAGACCCTTGCTCCCACCCCCAGGGCTTTTGTCCATCCCTTCTTTTATGCCTCGTTTGGTTCTGCAGTTGTGCCCCCTCCCCAGCATTCTCTTCCTTCCCCACCCTGTGCCCGGCCTCCATCATCCCCCAAATAAGACACTCATAGCCAAAGGTGCCACCACATTGTTTAGTGCCATTGAACACAGCCTGGAGCCCTCTCCAACGATACAGCCCTTCCGCCTCCCCAGGCCAAGAGAGAGAGTCTGTAGCCTGGGGAGGGGGGCTGGCAGTGGACCTTCGAGCCCATGCCCATGTGTATATAATCTATAATATTTATATATATATTTATATATAATTCTCTCTGTAATATATGTCATAGAATCTCTCTTGGGCCTGGGGTGGAAATGTCAGATTAAGAAAACATGCTAAGACTGGCCATAAAAATGGATATTCCCTAGACCTGGAAGACGGAGTATGGGATGTACAGGTGGGGGTGCGAAGAGGTAATAAACTCATTCACCAAGATTCCCTCCTTGGCACAAGGATAAGAAGGAAGGTGTGGGTGGGGTGGGGGGGCGGGGGCGGCGGCAGG
>NW_006793703.1:8237830-8241617 GCF_000442215.2 Lipotes vexillifer
GGGCGGGGGCGGCGGCAGGGGAGGGATGGAAGATTTGGATTTTCCTTTAATAAAGTGAACTCAAAATGAAAGGGCACCCCCCCATCACCACGAGAAGAAAATCATTTAGCAAAGAGCAGTTTCATTCACCATGATATGAAAACAGCCCCGTTCTGGGACTGCTGTAAAACGTGCGGCACAGCCTTTAACCCCAAGGGAAAAGCAACCCTCCCCCATCCCCCAACAGCCTCTTCCTGCACATGCCCCTCCCCTCCCCCTAAAATAGGCTATAAGCAAACCCCATGCACCCTGCCCGCCCCCCCAGCACCAGAGAGGCAGTTCCTCCCTCCAGAAGAGTCCTGAGAGGGTCTCAGGCCAGCTCCTCAGGTTTTCTCCCTCTTCAGAGCGGAGACGCAACCCCCCTGCCCCGACCCCGCCCGACCTCTGGTCAGCAGCGATGCCAGCATCCAGGGATGCTGAGCCCCGCTCACGCTCACGTCCGAGCTCTGCTAGAACCCTTCAGAGTTTTAGTCATCTTTTGGCAGGGACCAGCAGGGACCGTTTGGCTTCCTCAGTGAAGGAGGGAGGAAAGAACGCTGCTTTGGATGACCTTTCCTAACTCCACAGAGCCCTGAGCGAAAAAGGAACCGTGATGCATGAACCCGTTCCCTGGACTGGATGTCCGCTGTGGTCCGGGGGCGGAATATGGGACACGAAGGAGGTGAGATTAAGAGAAAAGGATGATGCCTTAGAGAGGGCAGGTTGCACAAGGTAAGGAAACGGGGACTCCGTGAGAGGAGGGAGCTGTGACATGCAAAACCCCAAGGACCTGCAGCAGGAGTGCAGTGCGAGGCCAGCAGCGAGGGCCTGAGTGAGGCCACGTGAGCACGCACAACCCTTTAACCGTTTTAGATGAGGTGACTTCAGCTACCTGTGCTCGCCACGCCTACTCCCGTTTCCTCCAAGAACCAACTTCAGGTAGCCATCCTCCCCCTCCCCAGAAGATGTGGACCTGGCCTCGGTTGCGTTTCAGGGGCACGAGTGTATGACACTGTGGGCTTGATGGAGGCAGGGTCACAGATGGACAGAAGCACCGCAACTCTCAACATCCTCATTCTGGGACACCGCTGCCGCAGGAGAGGGGCAGTGTGCTGCCGTCTCTTCACTCTACCCTTCGACCCTGTCCTCTGCCCTCAGGACGTCTTACAGAAGTGCTGGGGCTCCAGGTGCTGCGCAGAAATCCCCACCAGCGTGGAAAGTGGGTGCGGAGGGCAAGCAGTTTCAGGGGCTTATGCCTCGTTGTAAAACATCCTGGAAGGAGGAATACCCAGATCCTCCTCTCCTCAGGAGGCCTGGGGAGTGGCGGGGGGGACACCTGTGAGGCCCTCCAGGGAGTCCTGGGAGGAGGTGAAGAGGGGCCAAGGGAGCCCAGAGCCCACGCTGCTCCTCGGCAAACACCCTGCCCCGGCTGGGGGCCTGACAGCACCGGACCCCTCCCTCCACCCTACTCAACCCTGAGTCCCCAAGAAGTTATAAAAATGTAGAAAAGGCAGAGAGAAAAGTGTAAACAGCTCCAGAGAATTAGGGGTAGATGGAGGGAGACACAGCCTCATGCTTCCCCGTCTAGCCAAGACACCTGCATCCTGTGTCACCCCCCCTCCCCACCCACCGCCTCGGGGCCCCGGGGCTCCCAGAGCAGGAGACGGAAGATAGCAGAAAAGGGAAGCAAGAGCTGGAGTTGCCAGCCCTGGCGGGGTCCTTTCCCATATCCTTAGGGTCCTCCTTCCAGCCACAGGATAGTCAAGATCCCAGAACAAGTGGCCATGTTTGCCCTCGGTCTCACCAGTGACCGCCTGGTCTCTGGACAGGCCTTGTGCCCCTGTGCATCCCGGCGGCCACGTCCACCTCCTCCGTGACTCCTGATCTCAGAAGCCAAGTTACCTCTGAGGGCAGAGGCCCCTCACTCTGAGGAGACGGGGTCTGTACGTTGCTTCCCCTGTGCCCATCGAACCATGTCCCACAGCCCCTGAGGTCTGTTCCTCATAGGAGGGATGAGCTTGGGCCACAGCCAGAGAAAACAGAGTTGGGAAAAGCAAGAGTGACGTGAAGAAAGGAGGCCTTCAGGTAGCTGCAGTCAAGGCTCTTGGAAGACGAGATCAGGGAGCAAAGAACTGAGATCCAGGGGCCGGCCACGGGCCGCTCTGAGCTCCTGTGCTCAGGATACACACTGGAGCTCCACCACCACAGACCCTGAAGCCCGCAGCCAAGCGAAGTTCATGGGCATCTGCTTGCCTGGGCCTCAGTTCCTGGACCTGTGGTCTCTACAGTGTAAGCCTGGATAAAATCCCACCCCGGCCCTCCGTTTTGCTGGCAAGGACTCCTGGGCTCGTGAGAGTCTTCTGCCCAGGTTTCGGCCGTACTGCTGGGGGAAGGGAGGGTGTGGTTGCAGCCATGCCCCTCAGGTGGGAGTGGAAGGTGGGGCATTCAGTGGGAGGAAGCTAGTTGTTGGCCTCTCCCTCCTCCTCATCAAAGGATTGCACGCCTGAGGATGTGACGTCAGACACCTTCCGGCTGAGAGCGGTGGGCATCTCGGGGTCTTCTCGTGGGGAAAGCGACTCCAGGTCCCGGCATCCCGCATCCTCTTCCTCCTCGGGCGCCAATGGCCTCTTCTCCTCGGCAGGGCCCCTTGCCAGGTCCACCCCGCCCACCCCTGGAGCCCAGTCAGTGTCTCCCCCCAGCAAAGCTGGAGGCTCCTGAGCAGAGTATCCCGAAGCAGGTTGGGAAGGTCCCATTTCGTGCAAGCTAGGCTGTGAGTCATCAAATGCAGGGCCGAGATAGGATCCTGTGGCCGGAGAAGCAATGAGGGACTGGTCGCTTGCTTCCCAGGCATCCGACGACCCCAGACAGTACATGCCCTGGGACACATAGGAGTGAGGCCATCCATCCATTGGGGCTTGAGCAAGGGCATCTGTAAAGAGAATCACGGCGGTTGGTGGGGTCACAGAATATCAAAGGCAGTAACAACAGCACAGAGAACTGAGGGTGAGATGTGGGGCGGGGGGTGAGAGGGGGAGTAGGAAAGCCTATATGAACAGAAAGTCTTAGAACAGAGATGCATGGAGGTAGCCTGGATAGTTGAGGAGACCTCTTAGGCCTCTGGGGTCGGATTCTGGAACCATCCCTCACCCTGACTCTCCATCAATTCCTGGTAGTTGTCACTGTAATTGCAGCCCAATGGCTCCTGGGCGGAGTTGACACTCATGTCCTCACCATCCATGGAGGACCAGGCCATGAGAGTGGCCTCGGAGATAGCAAACTGTTCCATGACGCCTGGGAGAAGAAACGTAGTTAGCACGAGATACCTCGGGGAAGCCTAAGACACATGCGTGGGGCGGGGGACATCAGTGCAGCGCTGTTCAATAGAGATATAACGCAAGCTACTTATGCAATTTTAAATTTTCTAGTAGCCATATTAAAAAAAAATTTAAAAGAAATAGGTGAAATTAATTTTAATAATACATCTTATTTAACCTAATCTATATAAAACATTATCATTTCAATTTTAATCCATATAAAACTACTGAGATATTTTACATTCTTTTATTCATACGAAATCTTTGAAACCCAGTCGATATTTTACACTTACAGCACATCTCCATTCGGACTAGCCATATTTCAAGTTCTCAATAGCCACAGGTGGCCAGTGGCTAAAAAATTGGACAGCACAGCCTTGGTATATACCCCGAAACAAGGCAAAATCGTGGGGGACTTCCCAGAAGGTCAGATTTAGGATTCCTAGGGGAAAGAG
>NW_006793703.1:8241690-8246076 GCF_000442215.2 Lipotes vexillifer
GGGGGGGGGGTCTTCTGGTGAGATATCCTAAGGGATTGAAATTGGGGATTTCCAGAAGTTTATCTTTGGAATTTTTTTTAGGAATGGTAGCTAGTGCTAGGTAGTCAAGGCCAGAGGAGTCTACATGGGAGGGATTGTAGGTCCACAGTGGTATCAAGTTCAAGGTCTGGGAAGGACAAGGGAGGAAGGATAGAATAATGAAGATGGGTAGACTTGGGGTTCCCATGTTGGTCAAAGCCATGAGTAAGTTGCAGCTTACATTGCTAGCTGCCCTACACTACCCACTACATGTTTGTCTCCCCTCCCCACTGATATTTCTTCCACCACCCACACCACCAACCAAAGAACCCTCTTGTCTATTCCAGATCTATCATTTTCCCTAGGTATCTCATCGAGATCTGCCACTAGGGCTCGGGCAGGGTTGTAGGTACACCGTATGCCTGCCTCGTACCTATACTGAATTTTAAAAGCTCTTCTGTACACACCCTGTCCTCACCCAGGTCCCTTGATCTTCTGGTGGTTGTCACACGTAATGTGCCCTGCAACTGAATTCATGACTGCAGTGTGCTGATGGGCAAAGGCTAGAAGAGAACCCCAAGGCTTTTCCTTCATTTTCATCATAAAACATGAGTAGAAGCAGAGACTTTTGAAGCCTAAGATACCTGACTTTTTTTTTTTTTTCCTCCTGTACTGAGGGAACCCAGGGTTTGGATAGACCCACCATGTAGGAGAGAAGGCATCAGGTGGACCCACAATCCCATGTTAACTCCCCTCAACTTCTGAGACGATAAGAAAAATAAGTTTGAGGGTACTTAGAACGAACAAGTCAGAGTCCTTGAAATGAGAGCTAGTTGGGAAATTAAGTCTGATGGTATCACATGAACAGAGCCAATCCTGCCATAGGGGATCAGGCTGAAGGGTCGGTCTCTGGCCATCCTGAAAATGTGTCTCTTGAGGGGCTGGGGAACAAGTACCTGCTAGGAAACGTGCCTCCTTCTCGCCATCGCTGAGGTCGGAGTAGGCGTCTGTATCCCTGCGCACGGCCTCGTGGCTGTGTTGCGGCTGAATGGCTGGTGCCTTCCCCCAGCCCTGCCACTCAATCATGTGAGCCACCCGGCCCTGCCCCATGGCTGTGGGCTTTGTCACATGGTCCTTCATGCTTCGTGAAATCCCTAAGGGGCCAGACATTCCCCAGGTGCTCCAGAACATCACACAATACCCGCACCAGATCTGCCCCGCCCCCGACCCCGCCATCACCCCCACCCTAGTCCCGTGGGACTCCATCCCATGAAGGGGGCAGGTATGCCCTAAGACTCTGTCTATGAGGGGCAGCCTGGAGGATGGGAGAGGCTTGACAGAAAGGGCAAATAGGTCCGGGGTCTGGGGATGAGGGTCTTCTTCAGGCCTGAAGGGGCAGGGAGACTGAAAGCATGAGCCCCTAGGGATTCTCCCGTCTGCACGCATCCCCAGGTCGGAGTCTCACCTGACAACGATGACTTGGCCAGGGCCCCAATGCCATAGGCGTTAGAGTTTCGCTTCAGCTTCGGAAGAATGGAAGTGGTGTCCTCCATGGAGAGCTGGGATAGGGAATGTGGGACGAGGGGCAGAGGAATAAGAGGATATGAGGTGCTTTATATGTGGAGGACAGTCCACGGTTTCCAGGAGTAAGGGTATGAGCTAGGGCGGGTGATCAGGCTACCATTATACCCGGGGGGGGGGCTACCATTATACCCGGGGGGGGGTGGGGGGGGGTGGGTGGTGGTGGTCCCTAGGAGGCCTATCCCCCAACCACCCTGGAGAGTTTGGGGGTGGCTAAAGAATGTGAGGGCTCCCAGTGCCCGCTGGAGGAAGGGGGCGCTGTGTCCTATGGCAGCAGGTGGGAGAGGCCAAGGAAGAGGAGGTAGGGTGGGTTGCAGAGGCCTGGGGGGAGCTGCACTCACATTGATGCCATCCCAGGAGAAGTCAGTCCGGGTTTGCTGTGAGGAAAGAGGAGAGGGAGTGGGTACCCGGGGCACTTCCTCAGAGGGGCTTCCAGAAGAGTGTGAGGTAGAGGGGGCTTTCCTGAGATTAACACAGGGAATTGGGATCTCCGCGTGGAGCATTTGGCTTGTGTTTGAGGAAAGGAGGAGAAATGTTCTGTGAGAGCGTCAGTCTGAAGGTATGTTTGGGAGGTTGTCCTGGAATTTAGGAAGGTGGCTGAAGGACTAGGCTTATGCATGGTGGTTCTGGGGGTGTTTTCGAGGTCCTCTGGGAGGGGGGCTGAGCACGGAGGGCCTCACCTCAGTGGATGGCCGGTGGAGGCTGCTCCCGTGCAGCGAGCTGGTGCTGTCCATGTGGATTTGGTCCACATCCTTCAAGCCCTTCCAGTCCACGGCAATCACTTCGTTTCCTGAGATGGACAGATGGTTAGTTGCTTCCCTTTCAGCTCCCTATGCCCACTCCGAAGGCCCGTCCTTCTTTTTCTTCAGAACGCTGAGGCCACAGATGCGGGCCAGGCTCTCCAGACCCCTCCCTGCCTTCCCGCTACCACTCCCTCTTCTGATTGCCTATTTTCTTTTACATCCCCACTCACCCCAAATTTTTGTTAGGAGAGATCATAATGCTGAGCTCAATCAAGAATAGCACACTCGGAAAAAGTGTTCTATGGCCTCATTCGTTGTTGTTTAAATGGAAGGGTCAGTGGCTGGGTTTTAGAAGGAAAACAGGTCTCCATGCTATCCTGAGGAATCTCTGAGGGTTTCCGTATGGGAGTGCATGGGAGCTGTGCTTTTTCCTTTATTATGTTCCTACAAATAAGGGCAGACGTTTTCCAGGGGCAAGCTTCCCTAAGTGTTGGCCTTATTATTTGTGAGGTGCAAGGATTGCATCTTCCCTAGTGGACGCTCCAGAGGAGTTGGTGGATTTGTCTGACAGGAAGGAGGTTTGGTGGGCATAGAGGCAAGAGCTGGGTGTGTACGCCTAGAAGCAATGAAAGCAGAGAAAGCAAAGAGTGAGATGGAATCATTTTACTTGACCCTTGGGAGACAAGTGATGGATTAAAGGGGAGGGAAGGGGGACAGCAGGAGAAGAGCAGGGCACTTTTTAAAATAGGAGCTAAAAGAATAGGAATTCGAGTCAGAGAGAAGACAAAAGACAATGGGAGACGGCGGACAGGGTTTGAGGGCTGCCTGGCAAACTGGAGGACCTAGGAAGATGGTAATTCTGCAGCCGAGGCCACAGCTCCTCATAAAGGGAGGCTGCTGCCTTCAGGGGTGGGTATGCCAACCGGGAGCCTTGGGGAAGAATCACTTGGGTGGTAGACCCAAGTGAATCACCTGACCTTATAGATCTTTTCTACACATAGAGTTTTTTGACTCTGAATTTAGCATTAGGCGTCCACTCTTGAGGAGGGGTGAATTGAATGGGGTCTTGGGCACCAGGAGGCATTCGGCGGCATGCAACAACATAGCTGCCGCAAGAGGAAGGGATTGTGCTTGACAGGTCTGAGAGAGGTGAGGCCCCTCCAAAGTGGGCACACTCTCCCTTGGGGCTACAGGGGAATGGTGAGACGGGTCAGACCAGTGGCTGGGAGGGAAGAGGAAAGATGGACATCCGGGCGGACAGAGCAGGAATGGGGCAGGCAGAGGACAACCTCTGAGGGGAAGGGAGATGGCGAGGGCAGAGTGGGAGAGAGGGGTGAGGGGGGGTGGCCTCTGTAGAAGAGGGAGAGCTGAGTCAGAGCCGTGGGGGGGCAGGGGGGGGGAGGGAAAGAACCCAGAGAAGAGGTGAAAGCAGAGGAGGAAGTGGGGGTATCCATGGAAATAAATCGGGTCTCAGAGAAATCAGGCTTCCGGAGAGTGAGTTTGTTTGTGATAATAATACGAATTATTCTCTCAGCCTGAGGTCACTGGGGCTTGTAGGCGGGAGAAATTGGGAGTCGGAATGGGAAAAATTGGGGGTTTGGGGAGAGGGTTGAATCAATCTGCTGAGCTGTGAGAGCGGAGTGGGTGCACGGGGTGCAGGAGAAGGCACTGGGTAGCGAGGCAAATGCAGAGGGGAGAATTCCGAGGCGCCTCTCTCCCTTCCCCCGGTCAAAGGTAAATAAAGAGCTGGCCCCGCCCCGCCAGCCCCCGCCGACAGGTGCAGCCAGGTCCCCGGGTTCCCTCGCTCGGCCAGCCCCACCCTCCTGGGAGCGCGCTCGCGACCCCTCTCCAGCCCTCGAACCCCCGGCCTTCCCCCGGCGTCCCCGGCTCTTCCACCCCAACCCGGCCCGGCCCCATTGCCTCCGGCCGTGGAACCCATTCCCCTCCCCGAGGCACCAGGCTCACCCCGCCCCCGCCCCGGAGGGAAGATGCACGTGAACAAAGCAAATCGGGGGAGGCAGAAACGCCCGAAAAGGGCAACGGA
>NW_006793703.1:8246086-8265136 GCF_000442215.2 Lipotes vexillifer
TGGGGGCAAAACACCCAAGCCAGATGGAGGCGGAGCGGGGGCGGGGGGCGTGCGAAAGGGACTCGGGGCTGAGACTGAGACTGGGGGTCCTTAGAACGGGGGCCGCTCCAGAAATGAAGTGGGGGCGAGGAGGCGCTGGGGAAGGCAGAGTCGAGGCCGATGGCCTGGAGCTGGAGGGTGCGGGGACGGGAGAGTCGGGGAGGGCGACGGAGGAGAGAGAAGGTTGGCGGGGAGATGATGGAGAGGGACCGCGCCTGGGCGAGGGCAATGGAAGGAAGCCGGAGGGAGACGGAGAGAACTGAGAGTCCAGAGGGATGCAAGGCCCGGAGGCGCGAGGAGAGAGCGGAGAGGAGAGAGGAAGGCAGGGACCCCGAGGGCACAGAGGGAAAGTGAGGGAGCGCGGCGGGGCCGGGCGGTGCGGAGAGAGGGACCCGGAGGGGCGCGGGGGTTGGTGGGGGGAGGGGCCGGAGGACCGGACTCCGCCGAGTCCTGCCTCCGCCCGCGCCCGCGCCCGCGCCCGCGCCGCCGCCGTACCCACCCACGGTCCGGGAGCCGATGCAGCCCATGGCTCCGGGCCTCCAGGCCGGGCCCTCACCGACGCGGGGCGGGCGCCGGGGGGAGCACCGGGAGCCGCGCCGCCGCCCCAGCCGCTCTGCAGCGCCGCGGCTGTCTCCGCTCGGCTCCGCTCCCCCCTCCCCTCTCCATCCCTCCCCACGGCAGCCTCCGTCGTCGCCGCCGCCGCCGCCGCCGCCGCCTGGCTCCCCCGCCCCGGCTCGGCTCGCGGCGGCGTGGAGGGGGCGGCCCGGGGATTGGTTGCGCCGGCGCCTCCCCGCCCTGCCCCCGACCCCGCCGCCGCGCTCCCTCGGGGAGTCGGGCTGTCTGGGGGCCTTGCCGCCGCTTGCCTCTCTCGCCCTTCCCCAGAGCCACTCGGGGGCTGCTCGCCGGGTCCCCGCTGGGCTCGCGCCCGGGGGCTGCTGGAGACCGGGAAGATGCCCGCCTTGGGTCTCAGGAGCCGGGTAAAGAGCCCCGGGCCCACCCTTCGAATCTGGGGGATTGATTTTGAGGCTCGGGGTTGGGGATGTGAGAGAGAGAAAGTGGGGCGGGAGTGAGAATAAAGCCTGGATGAAGGGCCTTGGCCGCTAAATTCCGCAAACACTTGTTTTCTTCCTGGGGCTGCATCTGGGACACAAACCAGAGCGTGATTGGATGCAGCTCCGGTTGCTCTGCGTTTCCTGTGCGCTGTTTTATCCACCCAAACAGATCGCGAAGTCTTCGCGAGCGGATCGTGTTTTAGACTTGCCGGTGCTCGGCGCTCGCGGGAAAATCGGGCATGGGTGTGGGGATGGTGCAGATAATCTTACTCCAGTTCTGATCGCGGAGGGGGATAGAAGATAATTCAATCCCATCTCGAGGGAAATAAAAATGTCAGGACCCGAGGCTGGCTAGAAGACAGTTTTATATCCAATGTAACTTTTCTGAGCCTTGGCCTTCTCTGACAAATGAGCGCAAGGATGTCAGAAGCGGTCAAGAGTTGGGTGGATTGCCCTCTGGCTAGTGGGGTCGGATGGGGTAGGTACCAAGGGCCTCTTGGGTAAGAGACAGAGAGACATCTAAGTGGCAAGGGTTAGATGGGCACTACAGTTACAGCAGGCAAGAAGTGGAATCCAGAAAAGTCGCATGAGAAAAGAAGGAGACCATTTTATCTAAGCAGTACCCCAAAGTGCGAGAGAGCCGACCTGGTGAGCACCAATGTCAGAAGCAAATGCTAATCTAGGATCTGTTTGCTGCCCACCTGATTTTATGTCCCTCCTGAGGTTGGACAGGGAGTAGTAGGGCAGTGGGCCAGGGGGCCCTGGTGTGGACCTGGAACAGGGAGAGAGAGTCTTAACGGATGCAATTTTTTGATCTTTAGATTATGAATAGGAAGCTAAACTTTAGGGTGGTAAAGTTTACTTTACCACTGCCTTCTGTGGAATCCCAGATGAGAGATGTAGGGGAAGATACTAATAATTTAATTGCAGATCTAGGAGATAGGATGATGGAAAGGGAACTAATCTTTGGTCTCTGTGCATGAAGAAACAAACCAAGTCTACATCTATAGAACCATGAGAGAGAAGAGAGAAAGGTCAGTGGTGGGTGGGCTTAGATTTTAATTGTCCAGTACACTTTGTGGCAGGATCTGCTATCTTATTTTGACAGTGGAGGGAATTAGAAAGTATTTTCCACCCCCCATGTCAGCTTTTGTTGGTTATACAAAAGAGGTACTAAGTGGTTTCTGCCCTCCTGGAATATAGTGTCTAGCTGCATATGGTTAAAAAAAAAAAAAGATAAAAGGAAGAAACAGCCTCCATTACTATAGTAATGCTCCCAAACCCCTATTGTGTGAGCAGAGAAGGCACTGACTCTCCAGGTCAGCAGTAATGGACCAGGTGGCCAGCTCTGCTCATGCCTTCATACCTGAAACTGCCCTTCCCTTGGGGTGCTTTCTGATTCCACTATTCTCAGTATTAATCTGGTCCAAACATGGATACAAACCCTTCCTTGGGTCCCCTTAGCACAGCTGTATAAGGCTGGATTTATCCAAGTGGCTTAAATCAAGTCAACACAAGGGATCCCAGGTCTAGAGGACTCGGTTCCATCCCATATTCTGTCTTAAAGGTATTTCCAGCACCAGAGAAAAGGAGACTGTCGTAGGCACAACACTGGCATATGCTTCCTTCCTGCTTCTTGTACTGAATCTTCTTACTTCTCACCATTTAGAGACATTCTTCCAGTCTCTTTGCTGTGTTCTGAGCCAAGGTCAAAGATTCTAGTTCTGTTATGAACAGGAACAACCTTTCTGGAGGACAATTTGACAGTGCAGATCAAAAACTCTTTAAAATATGCATTACTATTGTTACTAAATTGTGACACAGCAATTCCATTTATAGAAATAGTCTAAGAAAATAAAAGTAGAATGTGGACAAAGATGAAATCTACAGCATCCATCAGAGCACAATTTCATAATAATTATAAAGATTGTACACAACCCACATGTTCAAACCTGGGGCTTAATTAAATAAATTATGCTATATGCCTATAATAGAATATTATGCAGCCGTTAATACTATCTTATAACTGTATTTGTTGAAAATTATTCATGATACATTGTGATATTATAAAAAAGCAGGCTATAAGAATTACAGTATATCAATTTTTGTTTAAAAATCACACACACACAAACATGCACACACATAGATTCTTCTCCTGCCTTTTGTCAGGCTTTCCATCCCAAATAATTTATGGTATTCCTTGAAGAAAGCCTATGTTTTACAAACGTCCAATTCCACTCATCAGTTACAGATTGACTCTCAATGAAATTACAATATTAATCAGTCCATTTCCAAAGTCTAAAAATATAGGACTTTGGCAGAATGCCCAAGCATGACACTGGCACTTCTTTATTGGCTCTCTTTGGGACACAATACCAAGGTGAAATTATGCTTTCATCCTCTCTGTGGTTGCTGCTTCGTGTTCCTCATCTCCTGTGGACAGGTCTTGGACAGAAGGACAAACCAAGCTGAGAGCCAGTACTGCCTAAAATGGGGACTCTTGTCCCAGGATTCATGGACGGAATCCAGAATCCATAACCTTGGATGGGAAAAAAAATTATGTTCACTAACTTGTAACTGAAATTCCCCATGCACTTAAGTTAGGCATGTAGGCAGCAAACCATAGTCGTATTAGAGGTATTGTACTGTGTCTTTATCAGCCATGAAAATTGCAGATGTTTCTATTATACAACAGTTGTTGCAGATTTTTTACAATATTCTTTATGTTCGTCACTACTTTGAAATTATAGTAGTAGTGAACCTGCCTCTACGTTTACTTATTTAATGCTTTTATAAAGAAGCAGATATACCACAATTTTATAACTGTATTTTTATATAATTGGTACCTTTTGTAATCTGTATTTTGTTTTATGCATTTAATATTATTCTGAGAGGGAAACCATGGATTTTCCAGATTGCCAAGGGATCCAGGGCACAAAAAAGTTTAAGGACCCCTGGCCTCTAAATACATATTTGGTGGTGATAGTGGTGGTGGAAGTCTCTAATTCTGCAAGAGCTTAATAGTCTGGTTAATAGTACCAACTTAAAGGACCAAGCAAGATACTCATCATCCCATTTTGAAGACTGGGTCCCCAAGAACAAAGATATGTCCCTTTTTATCTGCAGGACTGAAAGAGACACACCAAATGCAGGCCTGCCCCCCAAAACTGGAGAGGCAGCTCTAAAACATGACACCAAAGACCTGTACTATCACAGAAACATCTGTGTATCGTATCTGAGTCTGTATCTCGAGGCAACAAGTAGGTGATTCAGGCTGCTTCCAAATTTAGTCAGCTTGCCGGCAGCCCTTAGTGGCTCACGGGAGGCCCTATTTGCTTAAGGCACCAGAAGTGGGTGTGCTGATACTAGAGGAGCTCGGTAAAAGGACTGGGGTAGATTGTTTGGCACTGGCTTGCCTGGAATAGCATGGGGTCTGGGTGGAAATCAGAAGAGTCTGAGAAAGGTGATGGAAGTCTGTATTCTTTTAAAAGGGATTAATTTCCTCAATACCCAGTGAACAGGAAGACGAAGAATGGGGCTTGGGGGTTGGGTTGCTGACACATCAAGGCAGACTCAGACTTAAGTCATGGATGGGTCCACGGTGGGAATGTTGGTAGTGTGTAAGTTGTATTTCCACAGAGTAGGAAGTGGCCACAGCATCTGTGCTGGTGGTCTGTGGAGCTCTCTTTCCCACGCCCACCGTCCTCTGGATTCCCAGTGTAATTAGTAGATGAGGTTCCTGGCTGTTACGCTGGGGCAGGGGGTTTCCTGAGCAGAGCAAGTTTACTGAGGAAGGAAGGACTTCTCAGGGCAGCTAGTTATGTAGAATGGCATGTTCCATAGCAGAAATTCTCTGGTTTCATATGAGCCTAAAGGCCTCATTTGACCAGTCTCTGTTATGTTGAACACCAAGGAAGATAAAACCTTTTACACCAGCACAGGTTATTGTGCGTTTGACTTTTTAGATGAGGTTTGAAACCTTTGTAAAATATTAGGGATTTAAGGTGAGCTCATTCCAGTGTGGAGTACGATAAGGAAGCTTAGTAGCGTGGGCAGTGGTGGCTCCCCACTAACCTCTGCCCACCTTGGTTCTGTCCCCAGATACACACCTCCATGCATGAGCCAAAGTTTCCATGGGTGGGTCAGCATGACTGAGTACACATTTCACAGGAAGGATCCTATGGTTCCCATTCAGCAGAGAAGAATGCTTGAACAAATGTTTCCCTGGTGACTCTAATAGTCTATTCTTTAGATTATCAAGGGAATGCATTTGCCCTGTCTTTTCTTGGAGAAACAGGACTGTGGGAAAGTCTGGAACAGAATCACTTCAGATTTGGGGGTATTATCCAAACATTCTGATGAGAAAAGCCTGGGTTCTGGGCTGATGGGCTCCTACGTCTTTCTCAGAGAAAGGGGAGGGTTTAATCCAGAGGACCTGGAACAGTGTCAGTGCTTTACTGCTTCCTGCCCCAAAGCATATGCAGGGGCTCAGGGTACCATCATCATGTCCTGGTCACAGGCAGCAGCAGACCAGGCAGGATGCCAGGACCAAGGAAGCAGGCCTAGAGTTTGGGCAACCATGAGTCAGAGGCCAGGTAGGCAATCAACACTGGAGTTCATCAATCCCAGAGAGCTGGACCAGATGGGATCTTCGGAGATCAAGCGAGTTCTCAGCACTCATAAATCCCAGAGCCACTGACAGAGCAAGGAAGAATCAAATAGGTAACATCAGGCAGTCGCTTCTAGCCACAGTGACCAGAAAACTGGGTTTAGGGAAGGAGTAGGAGTAATTTCTGCATTCTTGGAATTTGCCATTTCGTCTTTCTCTCCCTGTATCTCTCAAGTTTCCTTCACAGCCAACGTTCCTGAAAGAGCTGCTGACATTCATCTTCAATTCCTCACCTCCATTCAGCCCTCATCCCCCTCCAATCTGGCATCTTCACTCTCCTGAAACAGCTCACACAGGGGTCTCCTATATCCTCTATGTCAGTAGATTTTGTTCATTTCTAATCTTTGCACATCAGGAGCATTCCACACTGTTGACCACTCCCTTGTCCCCACTCTTTCCTGGTTTTCCACCTGCCTGTCTGACTGCTCGTTAGTTCATTCCATCCATTCATTCATTGACTGCTGGTTAGTTCATTCCATCCATTCATTCATTCTATATTACAGGTATTTATTGAGCTCCTACTATTTATCAGTACTATTCTAGGTGGTGGAGGCTGAAACTCATGCCTTTATGGGGCTTAGGGTCTAGTGAGAAGAAGTGGAAAGGAGACAGCAATAAACGAATTAGGTAAGTGATATAGTGGGTTTTGGTGCTGAAACCCAGGACTGAATGATATATTTAAGGTGATAAATGATATGAAGAAAAGTGAAGGAAAGGAGGATAACCAGTAAAGCGTGTTGGTATATGTAGTTCTAAATACAGTGGTCAGGGATGGCCTCACCGAGAAGGTGACATTTGAAGAAAGACAAGAAGGAGATAATACAGTGATCAAGGAGATACTAGAGTGATCAAGGCAGGTGTCTGGGGAAGAGCCTTCCAAGCAGAGGGAACAGCAAGTGCAAAGCTCAGAGGCGGGAGTGTGCTTTGCACATTGGAGGGAGAGCAGAGAGAACAGTGTGGCTGAAGCAGAATGAGGCATAGGAGATGAGCTCAGAGAATAGGTGGGGCCAGTCTGGGGAGAGCCTTGTACTCTGCTATAACTTTGCTCCCTGACAAAGGAGCTAAGAATATACAGTGGGGAAAGGACAGTCTTCAATAAATAGTGGTGAGAAAACCGAGCAGCGACATGCAAAAGTATGAAACTCGACCACTGTCTTACACCATACACAAAAGTTAACTCAAAATGGATTAAAGACTTGAATGTAAGAGCTAAAACCATAAAACTCCTTGAAGAAAACACAGGTCTTAAGTTCCTTGACATTGGTCTTGGAGATGATTTTTTGAATCTGACACCAAAAGCAAAAGCAACAAAAGCAAAAATAAACAAGTGGGACTACATCAAACTGAAAAGCTTCTGCACAGCAAAGGAAACAGACAGCAAAATGAAAAGGCAACCTCTGGAATGGGAGAGAATATCTGAAAATCATATATCTGATAAGGTCTAATACCCAGAATATATAAAGAACTCCTACAACTCAATAGCAAAGAAAACAAAAAACTCGATTGAAAAATGGGCAGAAGATCTGAATAGAGATTTTTCCAAAGAAGACATACAGATGGCCAATAGGTACATGAAAAGATGATCAACGTTATTAATTATCAGGGCAATGCAAATCCAAACCACAGTGAAATATCACCTTATACCTGTTAGAATGGCTATTATCAAAAAGATAAGAAATAACAAGTGTTGGCAAGCATGTGGATAAAAGGAAACCCCTGAGCACTGTTGGTGAGAATGTAAACTGGTGTAGCCCCCATGGAAAACAGTATGGAGATTCCTCAAAAAATTAAAAATGGAACAACCATATGACCAGCAATTCCACTCTGGGGTATTTATCCTAAGAAAATGAAAACACTAGCTCGAAAAGATATCTGCACCCCCCATATTCATTGCAGCATTAGTTACAATTGCCAAGATATGGAAACAACCTAAGTGTCCATTAATAGATAACTGGATAAAGAATTGTGATATATATATATATATATATATATATATATATATATAATGGAATATTATTCAGCCAAAAAAAAGGAAATATTGCCATTTGTGGAAACATAGGTGGATCTTGAGGGCATTCTGCTAAGTGAAATTTGTCAGACAGAGAAAGACAAACACCATATGAACTCTCTTATATGTGGAATCTAAAAAGAAAAACCCAAAACAAAAAAGAAGCTCAAAGATGCAGAGAACAGATTGGTGGTTGCCAGAGGTGGGGGGGTAAGGAGTGGGAGAAAAGGGTGAAGGAGGTCAAAAGGCAAAGAAAAAAATTGCAGTCAATTTAAAACAGACATTGAAATTTTGAATCATACTTAAAATATTTACTTCATATATATACACACATATATATGTTTATATATATGCTAATATATGACATAGGTATATTATAGAAAATATACATAAAAGCACTTATGCATACCTATTATTTCCAAAATAATGAAAATGAAAAAAGACATTATATTTTAAAAAACAACTGTGGTTTTCATTCTGAGTGAAATAGGGAAGAAGAGAGTAAGATGAAAGGATAACACTGGCTGCTATATTGAGAGTAGATTGTAGGGATGTGAGCTATTGCAGTAAATCAGAAGAAATGATGGAGCCTTTGACCAAAAAGGCAGTGGTGGAAATGGTGAGAAGTGGTCAGATTCTGGAAATGTTTTGAAGACAGAATCAACAGGATGTGATTGAAAGAGTGGTGATGATGACTCCAAAGAAAGAGTGGTGATGATGACGCCAAAGAAAGAGTGGTGATGATGACTCCAAAGTTTTTGGCCTGAGCCAAAGAATAGAATTTCTAGTAGTGACATGACGAAGATTATGGGTAGAGCAAGTTTTAGAGGGAAAATTAAGTTTTGGACATATTTAATTTGAAATGTCTATTCAATAATCAAGTGGGAGGGACTTCCCTGGTGGAACAGTTGTTTAAGACTCCATGCTCCCAATGCAGGGGGCCCGGGTTCAGTCTCTGGTCAGGGAACTAGATCCCACATGCATGCCACAACTAAGAGTTTGCATGCCACAAATAAGGAGCCCGTGTGCCACAACTAAGGAGCCAGTAAGCCGCAAATAAGACCGGGTGCAACCAAATAAATAAATTAAATAAATAAATAAATATTAAAAAAATAATCGAGTGGGAATTGTGAGTAAGAGTTTGGATATATGCGTTGGTAGGTCACAGGAAAGGTCCAACACGGAGATATAAATTTGGGAATTATTAGCATATAGATGGCATTTAGGGGCTTAAGACTGGGTATAATCAGCAAAGAAAGTGTAAAAGAAGAGAAGAGGTACCAGGACTCAACCCTGGGGCACCCCAACATTTAGAGGCTTAGCAAAGAAGCTGTAGACAAACAAGGAGACTGAGAAATATGGACCAGTGAGGTTGACGGAAAAGTAGGGGTATGTGATATGCAGAAAGTGAGGCAACCAACGACTGTTTCACAAAGGAGAGAGCAAACAACTGAATCAAATATAGCTGATATATCAAGAAAAGTGGGAACCAAGCGTTTATTGTGTTTAGCAACATGGAGGTCATTGCTGACCTTGAGAAGAGTAATTTCGGTGAAGTGGTAGGGGTAAAAGATGATTGCAGGACTTCCCTGGTGGCACAGTGGTTAAGAATCCACCTGCCAATGCAGGGGACACGGGTTTGAGCCCTGGTCCAGGAAGATCCCACATGCCGCGGAGCAACTAAGCCCATGTGCCACAACTACTGAGCCTGTGCTCTACAGCCTGCAAGCCACAACAACTCAGCCTGCGCACCACAACCACTGAAGCCCGCAAGCCTAGAGCCTGTGCTCCGCAACAAGAGAAGCCACTGCTATGAGAAGCCCGCACACCGCGATGAAGAGTAGCCCCCAGTCGCCGCAACTAGGGAAAGCCCATGCACAGCAATGAAGACCCAACACAGCCAAAAATAAATTTATATAAAGAAAGATAATTGCAGCAAGTTAAGAGAAAATGAGAGAAGAGAAACCAGAGATAGCAAGTATAGAAAACTCAAGTTTTGCTGCAAAAGTGAGCAGAGAAATGGAGTGGCAGGGAGGGGAAAATTTTTTTTTTTAAGGTGGGGCAAAGAATAACCTATCACTATACTGATGAGAAGGACCAAGTAGAGAGGGAAAGGCTGACTGACAAATCGGGGTTAAGGGGCTTAATGTAATTAGTTCTGGTGGTCTCGGGGCAGGGCACATGGAGGCAAGGCAGTGAGTGTAAGAGGATTAGAGGGAAAGAGGGGACCTTTCTTCACTCCTGTTTGAGGAGACATGACGGGTTTTGGAGTCTGCGGAAGGGCTTCCTTACTGTGAGAGTCAGGCCTACCTCTTCCAACTGTCCATCAAACACTGTCATCCATCAAAGCCCATCCTAAGCCTTCTCAACTTCTCAGGTAATACTCGCTAGGTGACTTTGTCATCCAATAACAGATTCGAATCACTACTTGGAGGCCGATGACTCATAAATGTGGATTCTCAGCACAGTCCTGTTTTCTCTGCTCTAGACCTGGATATCCCACTGCTTACCATACACCCTCTTTTTCTCAGCACGTCCAGAACAAAACACACAGTCTTCCTCCCAGACCTGCTCCTCTCAGCAGAGAGCACCACCTTCTGAGCCAGAAGCTGCACTGGATCCCTGATGTCTCTTTCTCCCCGCCTACCAACCCCCAGCCCCAAACTCAATCCATCACTCGGTTCCCTCGATGATTTCATGTCCTATATAGCCCTCTAATCTATCCACCTCCACAAACCTCCCCATTGCACCTAGAGCTCCACCATAGCCTCTGAACTGGTCTGTCCACATCTGTACTGGACCCTTCTGTTACTCTCCACACTGTCCCAAGATTGGAAATCTTGGGAGATTTTCAAAGCTCTCAAGCCTTTTCATGCCATTCTTTTCAACCTGAAACCCTGCAGCAACTCCTCACTGTTCTCAGGACAAAGTCAAAATGCTTTAACATGATCAGCATCTGCACAACCACCTGTCCAGCTCTGCTGCAGCCTGTGTCTACACCTCGCTCTCAGACACCCCAGTCATGCCTGCGTCCTTCAGTGCAAGCAAGGGACAGGCTGTGCTCATAGCCATCCCAGGGCTTTGCAAATGCTGCCCCCTCCGCATGGAATGCTTCCCCTCCCACTTTGCCTGGTTAAGGCCTCCTAATCTTTCAGATCTCAGCTTGCACATCCCTCCCTCGAGCTCCCCAGCCAGGACACATCTCCCAGTTAGTTATGTGCTCAAGCACTTGCATCATCAGTCTTTCTCCTGAGGTTCTGGTAACAGTGGCAGTTTTACATTTTGTTTGTGATTATTTGATTAATATCTCCCCTGGCCAACTCTCTGAGGGCATGGACCCTCCATGAGAGCTTGAGATCATGTCTGGTTTTGCTCAATATTACATTTCCAGCACCTACCAAAGTGTCCCACACCTAGTAGATCCTCAGTAAATACTTGTTGAGCAAACAAATGAATGATCCAAGATGTTATAGAAAGCCTTTAAGCTTTATCAAACGCAGGATCTCCCTTGATCTAGTACGAGATTTCAATGGTTCTGGAACTCCATTTCAGTCAGTAAGTGTATCTGAGGTCCTGGCTTGGTGGCAGGCACTGTGCTAGGCCTCCTCTGCTGTGCTGGAAATGAGTAGGTTGCTCTGTGGCCTAAGTGTCCTCTGGTAGCATCTCACACATGGGAGCAGAAGGCCTGTCTCCAGCTCTCTCAAGCATGCTGAGAAGCCTCGGTATGAAAGCACCTGCTGTTCGGGGTGGGTCCCTGTCCCTTTTTCTGAGACTGAGCGCCCATCTGCCACGTTCTGAAGCAGGCATATATCTGGATGGCAAGGTCAACAACAACTAAATGGGTGGCAGGAAGGCGCTTGAGGAACCTTGAGCAAACTCTGAGGGTTGGCTCAGGGGCACTCACTTCCTGCGTCAGGCTAGCCTGGTGGGTTTCTTTACATTAGGACCACCTTATTAAAGGGACTGGGGTGGGGAGGCAACTAGGTTATTTATCTGTATTTAACGTCCCCACTCCCTGACATGTCTACTTCCTGTAGTGACTTAGTCGGCTATTTTCAGTGACAAACAATCTAGCTTCTAGCCCTGGCTCTCTCTGCTTTTTTGGCTTCCCCTGGGTTCAGGGAGAAGCAAAGCAGCAGATGCTCCGCTCGCGGTGGCCTCAGTGCCAGCAACCTGCCTGTGTTACTGTTGGTACCCTGGGCCTCTTTTCCTGTCTCTGCCCTTCCCAGCTCCCTTGGTTGCTGACTCTGCCATCTGACCATCTGCCTTGTTCTGCCCCTGTAACCACCACACATCTCTGCCTGGCTGATGCTGGCAGGCTCTTTGGGTGCCCATCTGGCTCAGACCTTGGGATGTATGGAGACTTCCGTGCCTCTTCTTCTTTTTTAAAAAATTTATTTTATTTATTTATTTTTGGCTGCGTTGGGTCTTCGTTGCTGCGCGCGGGCTTTCTCTAGTTGCGGCGAGCGGGGGCTACTCTTCCTTGCGGTGCGCGGGCTTCTCTTTGCAGTGGCTTCTCTTGTTTTGGAGCATGGGCTCTAGGCGCGCGGGCTTCAGTAGTTGTAGCATGCAGCCTCAGTGGTTGTGGCTCATGGGCTCTAGAGCGCAGCCTCAGCAGTTGTGGCCCGCGGGCTTAGTTGCTCCGCGGCATGTGGGATCTTCCTGGACCAGGGGTCGAACCCGTGTTCCCTGCATTGGCAGGCGGATTCTTAACCACTGCGCCACCAGGGGAGCCCCTGTGTCTCTTTTGCCCTCCGTTCCCTAAACGCCCTATGCAGGCTTTGCTCCCTTGGTCCTGGAATCCTCACTGCTGCTTCAGACCTGGTGGGATAATAATAATGAGGTTTAAATAATGAGAAGTCCACCCAGCTATTGTAATTAGTGTAGCCACACCAAGCCAGCACTACTGGGTGGGTGAAAACTTTGTAATCTCATCTTAGCACTTACTCGATTATACTAAAATACTTACTTACGTGTTTTTACTCTAGATCGAGTACCTTGAAGGAAAGAACTGGGCTTATTTATCTTTATATCCCGGGTGCCTATAACATAGACGTTATTGGTAAATATTGGTTGAACTGAGGTTGGGGAATGGAAGAGAAAAGTGCACAGACGTTGATGTTCTGATGTCAGGAAGAAAGGAGGAAAATGGGGGGTTATTTGTGGCTTTAAGTTCATCCCTTCCATTGTGGAGGTGGGCGTAGGGAGGGGGACGAAGGGTAGACTGGAGGGGTGGGGCGCGGGGTGCGGGTGCCCCTGGGCAGAGCAGGGAGCTGCTCTTCCTTGGCTTTGCCACAAAGATCCCTGGGCCTTGCTGGGACTTCACCCACCCCCACCTCCATTCCCACCCTACCCTCCATCATGCCTGCAGTCCCACAGACGAGAGATTCTTTTGTCCTGACAAGCAGATGCAAGTGGGACTAAGAGAGGAGTAAATTTGGGAACGCTGTAGACCACTTGCACCCAGTATTCAGTGCAAGAAAACACTCTGATACAAGGAAAAAGAGATGATGTCTCTGTCATTTCTCTCCTTTCTTTTCCTTTTTTTTAAATGATAAGAGTAATACATATTCGTGGAGAAAAGGACAGCTATAAAAGACTTCTTACCTTCCCCCAATTCTATGTCCTAACACCAACCACTGTTAACAATTCTTTGAGAAGGCTCTGGAAATGTTCTATTACACAAATATATAATACATATATGTATCTCACATACACAAAACGTGTGTGTGTATACACATATGCAGATGGACAGACAGGCAGACACAATTTGATGATACGATGTAATGGAAGAAGAAAATGGTGGCCCAAGGACTTAAAGTGGGGGATGGAGTTGGAGGCTGACCTGAAGAGGCTGTAGGTGCACCAAGCGGGGGCTCCTGAGGGAGCAAGTGATGCACTGCAAGGATGTAAGTAGGGGGCAGGGCTGTATTCAGATAATAAAATATTTGCATTGCAAGGAACTTTCTGCACTTTAGGAGGTGGAAACTCTAACATCCAGCTGGCCTCAGTTTTCTTAACTGAAAAATGGGATAATAATGTACATTCCTCACAGGCTTAGAGTGAAGATTAGGTGGGGTAATAGGTATTGTGCTTAGCACCCCATGCTAAGCTTTATCTAAGTGCGCGCTGTTATTGTTGTGGTTGTTACGGTGGTTGCTGTCCTTGCTGTTGTGCGCCTAGCACAGCACCTGGCACATAACTGACCCTCAGTCCGTCTGCAGCCAGCATATGGAAAGAACCTCGTGATCGCATCCCTCTTCTCATTTCAGAATTTATTTTTTTGCCATTTGCCCTTGTTCCTTCCTTTTTTTTTCTTTTTCTTTTTCTTCACTACTTTCTAACTTCTTACTTTATGTTGTGCGCCCTTGAAGAAAACTTTCTGGCACCTGGTGGATATAAATCCTTGGAGGTGTGTAGAGATGTTTTAAGTAGCAAAGGTCACTGCCCATTTTCTTCCTCTCTCTTGTCTGGCCTCAAGCTGTGGGAAACGATTAGGCGGAACATGTACTTATGCACTACACTTTACACACACTACCTGAGGAGATCAATTAGAATTGCTTACTTAAGACAAATAACTAAAAATCATTAGGACTGCTCCTATTCATTGTGTGCATTTAATTAAATTAATTAATTTAGTTTGGTTGTGTGCATTTTAAAAGCATTGACCTTGCAACTCCACTTGAGACATCCTGGCCTAGTGAATCTGTCCTTCTGGGATACTCTGTGTGTTTCTACCTGTATTTAGAATGCCTGGCTTAAAACTCTTAGCTTCCCGAATAGCATTCTGCATCCCGAATGCTCTTAGTTGTCGGTAAAACTGCGCTTGCCTATGCACTCTTCTATTCTTGATTTATAAATAGGTTCAGCTGCCTAACAATTAAATATACTATATTTTGCACATGCACGTTCCTTAAGGAGACATTTAGAGGGCAGATGGCTTTTACTGTCGTGATGCTTTCTGGAAACCATCTTCCTAACTTTCCTAAGTGGGTATGTTTTGAAGGATTGGCGATGAGACTTTTGGTCTCACAGGAAATCTAGTATCAAATTTCTAGCAGATCTTCACAGGGACAGGCCCAGGACCAGCTTTTACGTGTCAGAGGAGGTCTGCACTGCATGCTTCATGTTATACATGGCTACGCATGCTTGTGGCTGTGAGAAATACCAGTGACAAAGGCAATAAGACACCAGAGCAAAGAAAGATCAGTGGGGTCTGAGAAGGAGACAAAGAGGTAGTCTTAGGTGTGATTAAATATTTGATCAAGTTGAAGGAAGGAGACGGCATGCATAAACCAAGGCGCACGAGAGACGTGCCTGGCATCCTGGAAGGGGACATATGGGGAAAATGGCCTTAGGTTAACCTGTCAGAACTGCGAATTGAATAATAATACCGGGTATTACACAGCATTTTCAGATATGATATTGCATTTATTTCTTTATATAATTCAATAAGGTACGTGGGTTAAATATCATCACTCTTTTATACATGGAGAAAATGATACGGAGAGAACAAAGAGACTTGTCCCTTAGTTTGGGCACTCCGGCTGCCTCACGTTGCTCTCCTGTACACAGGGTTGCTTCACCTGACACCAGGGTGGAGAGGAATGAGCTGTGACATCAGAGCCCTCAAAGAGACACAGTTCTAGTCTAGATCCTGCAGCTTACTGGGCATGACCTTGGGCCCACCTCTTAAGTTCCCAGCCTGTTTTCTCATGGTAAATGTAAGAGGTGAGTCTGGACAATCTCTAGAGCGTAGCACAGATGCTGGCTGACCGTAGGATGTAGCCAGTTTGGAAGGCCAATTTGGAAGGAAATACTGAGTAGAGTGTGCACGAGAGGACTGCCTTAGATGGCAGTGAAGTCTGGCAGTACAGAGTGAGAGAAAAGGAAGCGTCTGAGGGTGATACGCTGGACTTACAAGCCAAAAGGCCATGTGAATCCATAGTTTGTAGGCAGTGAGTGTGGAAGAATTCAGGAGGCAATTCGGTAAGTTTCCATGTTCAATTAAAAAAAAGACAAGAGAAAGAAAGAACGAACCCAGGTTTGTCCCTTTCCTGTGACCTAGGGCACAAGAAGGCTGAGGAATCCGGTCGGACCAATGGGGGGCTCCACCGAGCGCAGTCTCCGAATCCCCCGAAGGCAGCCCAGCCGCGCACCGCCTCCTCGAGGGGTGGGTCACGGTGGGCGAAAAAGGACGGGCGCAGACTTGCAGCCCGCGCCCACGTCCGTTCTCCCCCGCCCCGAGCGCGCTGGCCGCTCTCGCCTCCGCCCCGCCCTCCCACCTCCATTGCCCGGCCCCACCCGCCGCGACTCTCCCTCCTGCAATGTTTAACCGATCCGCAGGCGGGTCGCGGGTGATGCGAATTCCTCGAAGCCTTAAGTAGCTGCCCAGGATTTGAAGTTTGGATCCCCCAAAGGATCCTTGAGGTTCGTGCTCACACCGCCCACCCCTGCCCCAGGGCACAGAGGGCCTAGGGGGCCGTAGGCGGGGAGGACGCCCCCCACTCACCATCCCCGTCCACCTAGGAGCCCAGTTCCATCCCAGTCCCGCCTGTCTGGGCTGACCCGGAGGGGATTTGGGGCGCGGGGCTGGCGGCTAGCTGGGAAGGCGGAGGAGCCGCTGGAGGTGGCGGAGGCAGGTTACTGCAGGCCCGGAGAGGAGGGGGCTGGGCCGGGGCGGAGGCGCCACCGGGCTGCTTGGGCACCTCTGGGGCCCCCGCCCGACCTCCGCCGGCGTGGCCCGGAGTGGGGACGGTGAGTCAGATCCCGGGCACCCGCGGGAGTGTGGAGGGGGTCAAGTCAGGAAATGACATCAGAGGCCTGTGTTTGGGGAGGGGCGGTCCGTGCCCAGCCGGGGCGGCGGGGGCGGGGGGGTGGCGGGGGCTGGAGGACCTTGCTGAAGCCTTCGGCCCCGGGGCAGGATCAGGGCCCCTTCCTGGGGGAGTTTCCTGCCCCGTCCGCCCTCCCCGCCTCTCCCCGCCCCCTCCCCGGGCCGCTCCTTGTATGGTCTCGGCGCCGCTCTCTCCCCGCCCTCTCCCTCCCTCCCTCTGCCCGCGTCCCTCCCCGCCGGGCTGGAGGCGGCTCGGGACCGGGACGCAGAGTCCGCGGACCCGGCTGCGAGGCGGCCACCCGAGACGCGGCGCGCACGCTTCGGCCCGCGGTGAGGCGCGGGGAGCCGCTCCGCGGCCGCCCACGGGGTCGGGGGTCGGGGACGCAGAGGGGAGCCGGGCCGGCGAGGGGGTCCTCTGCCCGGCTCGGCGCTGCGTAACCCGGCCACCCACCCCCCGCAGCACGGCCAGGCCATGGCGGCCCCCCGCCCGCCTCGCGCGATCTCCGTCTCGGCTCCAGTTTTTTACGCCCCGCAGAAGAAGTTCGGCCCGGTGGTGGCCCCAAAGCCCAAAGTGAATCCTTTCCGGCCCGCGGACGGCGAGCCTCCCTCGGCCGCTGGGGCCCAACGCGCACAGATGGGCCGCGTGGGCGAGATTCCCCCGCCGCCCCCGGAAGGTATGTGGCCGAGCTTGGGGGCTGGACCTCGGCGGGCGCCGGCCTGGGGGGAGTGGTTTCGGGAATTTGGGGACGTCTGGAGAGGTCGCAGCGGAGGGGGCTGGGCGCAGCCACCGAGTCCCGAGCAGATGTTCTTACCTCATCGTGGAGCTCATGGCTGGGGGCCAGGGCTCCTGGGACTGTTCCAGGTCCCCCGCCTGGGGGTGGGAGGCGGGAATGTGGGGCACGAATCTTCCCCTCTGGGTCCGTTTTCCGAAGTGTAATGGGAGATGTACCACTCCTCGGCTGAGCCCCGGCCTTTCCTGGCCCAGTGCTCCCAGGGCGTCCTGCGCCCAGCCCCCCACCCCGTTAACTTCCCGTACGCTCCAGGACCCTCGAGAGTTATTGGGTTAGGGGTTAGAGCTGCTGCGTCAAGGAAGGGAACTTGAAGGAAGCGTAGAGGGGTCCCTGCTGACTGCCCTCTCTCTCCTTCCAACAGCAGACTTTCCCTTACCGCCGCCTCCTGTGCTTGGGGAGGCCGACGACGCCGAGGGCGCTCTGGGAGGTGCCTTCCCCCCTCCCCCTCCCCCGATCGAGGAACCGTTTCCCCCTGCGCCTTTGGAGGAGATCTTCCCTTCCCCGCCGCCTCCGCTAGTGGAGGAGGGAGGGCCTGAGGCCCCCATACAGCTCCCACCACAGGTATGGAGGCCTGGGAGAGGCAGCTGCAGTGGGCGCCCCAAGGAAGGGAGAGGAGGGTCCTCTCTGCTGACCTCCCCGCATCTCTGCCCTCATGGGGGGCGGGGTGGCAGTGGAGGACTGGGATGGGTTCTCTGACTCCTGACCCTCTAGCCCAGGGAGAAGGTGAGCAGTATTGATCTGGAGATCGACTCTCTGTCTTCGCTGCTGGATGACATGACCAAGAATGATCCCTTCAAATCCCGGGTAAGGGGCAGGAGAGTAGGAAAGGCAGGGCAGGGAGGAAGGGCGTGAGGATGGAGTTATGGAGGGCAGTAGCCTCTCTAAGGCACTTTTCTCTCCCCTCTGCCTTCCCTTGCAGGTGTCATCTGGATATGTACTCCCACCGGTCACCACTCCATTCATTTCCAAGTCCAGTTCTAAGCCTGCAGCTGGGGGCACAGCACCCCTGCCTCCTTGGAAATCCCCTGCTAGCTCCCAGCCTCTGTCGCAGGCTCAGCCTCAGAGCCAGACACATTTCCACGTGCAGTCCCAGCCCCAGGCTCAGGCTCAGGTCCAGCTCCAGGTCCAGCCTCAGCCGCAGCCTGTGCCTTTGGCTAACACCCAGCCCCGAGGTCCCCCTGCCCCATCTCCAGCCCCTAAGTTTTCTCCAGTGACTCCCAAGTTTACTCCTGTGGCTTCCAAGTTCAGCCCTGGAGCTCCAGGTGGACCCGGGTCACAGCCCACTCAGAAGTCGGGGCCCCCTGAAGCTCCCTCTTCCACTGGCACAGGCTCCCCTCAGCCCCCCAGCTTCACCTATGCTCAGCAGAAGGAGAAGCCCCAAGTGCAGGAGAAGCAGCAGGCAGTGCCCCCACCGGCTCAAAACCAAAACCAGGTGAGGGAGGGTGGGAAGACCCGGCTGACACCAGGGGGCTGGGGGCAGGGCTAAGTCAGGAGCCCGAGAATGAGGAGGAAGGTGGTCCCGGAAAGTGGGGTGGGTGTGGGGTGGTGGGATAGGAGTTTTCAGCCTCTGGGGTTGGAATGGTGGGACAATGGCAAGAGAAAGCGCTTCTGGAGGAGAGCCTGGCAGGGTCTGGGGCTGGGTGGGGCCCGACTGGGAG
>NW_006793703.1:8265686-8278370 GCF_000442215.2 Lipotes vexillifer
GGGGGGGGATGTGGGGGGAGCCCACAGGCTCTGAGTTAGGAGGAGGATTAGGTTGACCTTCCCTTGCGCCCTGCCCCAGAAAGTGAAAGAGGAGGGATGAGATCATCACCAGTCCAACTTCAGATCTTCCCCCTTCTTGGAGTCTTGAGTTAATCTCTGCTCCTCTGAGCGCTTTCACTGCCCGAGGGCCCATCTGGTGATAAGAGTCACTGGTAAACACTGGCTGAGCCAGCCAGCTTCTGCTCAGTGCCAGGCACTGTGCTCTGTACTCGGGAGGGAAGAGATCGCAAAGAGCTTGAGCCCGAGGGCGTCAGTGGACCTGGAATAGAATTGTGGCTCCCGAGACCCCAGGCAGGTTTAGGTGAGGTTTGAGCCTCAGTTCACTATCCATCCTTAACAATGGTTGGGAAGATTAAGTGAGCTCAAGTGTGGAAAGTGCTGTGGGTCTGTATCCAGCACATGAACGGCCAACGCAGAACAGTTATCATTCCTGCCTGACCATTCCTGCCTTCCAGTTCAGGAGGCTGATCTTCTGGGTTGAAGGGACCCTGCCAGTCACCTATCTAGTCCAACCAGCCACGGAGTTAACTGACAGCATGGATGTCTGTGTGTGTACAGGCACAGGGTAGGAAGAGATGCCAAGTGCCAGTGAGTTTTGCAGAATCCTGTGTTACAGGAACTCCAAACAGGGAGCCGACGTTGAGGCTGGGAAGTTAGGAAAAGGCGTCACGGTGCTACTGTGCCTTGAAGGCTGGTGGGACTTAAGAATCCAGAGAGGAGAGGACGGGCATCCGGGTGGGAGCAGCATGAACAAAACTCAAGGGCACAGATACACCAGGGGCGTCTGGAGGATAGAAAGTGGAAGGTCCCCGTGGGGAAATTACAGAGCCATGCTTAGAGAGGCGGGAGGGCGCTTAGTGGGAAGGAGATGAAATAGCGCACCCAGGGAGCCTGTGGGTCCTGGAGAGGCGGTAATGATCTTTGAGGTGGTGTGTGTCTGGGTGGGGAGGTCTGGTGACAGCCGTGCTTTTGGGAAAGTTTTTCCAGCAGAGGTGTGGACTAGACGCAGGAGGTCAGCGACGTGTGGGGATTCACTCCTGGGCGGCAGTAACGTTAGTGGAAATGGAGAATAAGGCCCGGAGAGGAGAGCTTTTACAGAGGAAGAGCCTCCAGGCTCAGTAACTGACACAGTTGCGAGAGGAGGGGGAGGGGTTAAAAAAAAAAAAAAAAAGCCCTGCTGTGTTGGGGAATGACGGTGTTGCTGACAAAATAGAGAAGTCCAGAAGGGGAAATGGTGTGGACCGGAAGAGGCGGGTCCAGCTGTCAGCTTGTTGAGCAGCAGGTTCCAGGAGGACCTTCTTTCAGCTGGAGCTGTCATTCAGTTAGAAATGGGGGATGGGTGGCAGGAGAGGGCCTGGGCTTGAGGTGCGCGTACGTGCCTTGGTTGTATGTGGTGATACTGAAGCCCCGGGGACACTTAACACAGGAGGGGCCGGGTCCCTGGAAGGAGCCTTGGACCAGGGGGAAGAATGGCAGGAGAGTCACAGATCGGGGTGGCATCTCAGAGAAGAGGATGATGGCCGAGGAGCTCTTCAGTGGGGGTCTGAGAAACACGATGACTAAAATAAGGCCGGAGATTGGATGATTCGGAAGCTATGTCCTGTGGTGGGGACAGAGTTGAGCAGAGAGTGGATGGTGAGAAAGTGCAGTTGCCAGAGTGGCCTGTTCTCAGAGGTTGGCAGGGAGAGGAAGGCGTGCGCGTGTGTGTGCGTGCGCGTGTGTAGGGCTGACAGTAGGGGAGGAGGGCTCAGGTATGGGTGGGAACCAGGGGGAACAAGGCCCGCCCCCACGGCTTTCCCAGCCCGGAGACCCTGGACGGTGTGGCCGCAGTCTTGGGCAGAGAGGAGCGAGAGGGAGCTCGAGCCGGCCAGCTCCCAGCCCCTCGGTCACGTAGGAGGTGAGGTCATCCGTGAGAGCCAGAGCGTGACGACGCAGTTGGGGGCTGCAGGAGATGCAAGGGTTTGGAACAGCTGCCGTGGGGAAGGCAACTGGGAACCCACAGGAGCCAAATACCAGACAGCCGAGCTGAGGCTGGAGGGCTGGAGGGCGCTGCCGTGTTTGGTGAACTCCCTCTGCAGCATTCAGGGGTCTCTCCACCTACTTTCTGCAGTTGGGAGGCAGAAGCAGGAAGTGGGTGGTGGCGTGACCCAGGGCTGAGATTGGATCAGATAAGCGATGGTGGCTGAAGGTGGCAAGGGTGGCCGTGAGAGCCTTGTAGGAGTCGATGGTCGAGGGGCTGGGCTTCAGGGGAGGCAAGCCAGAATGGCTGGATGCAGAGGGCGCATGGAGAGGGTTGGGAGTCAGAGGAACCAAAGCCTTTCTGAGCAGGTTCGTTCAGTAGGTGTGGATGGGAAAAGGGGGAGGAGGTGATGGTTGGGAGGTCAAGCCCAGGGTCTTGGAGGCAGAGACCAATAAATCTCAGGTCCAGGGTGTCCCATGGTGGAAGGTGCCTGAGCTGGAGGGACGTTTGGAGCTGTTGGAGTTGCAGAGGTCTGAGTGCCACGCGTGTTGAAGCTGGGACATCGGTGCTCGCACACAGAGAGGGAAAACAGTGGCTGGATTGAGTGTGTCGTGGGGGAGCGTGGGTACCCAAGGAGGGCCGATGTCTGAATAGTTCATACTTCCAAAGAATGGAAGAGGCATTTAAGTGGCACCAGAGAGAAAGGGCTGGCTGTGTCCTCTTTGTCCCCGAGATGCCAGGAAGGGATGACTGGGAGAGGAAAAGGTGAAGCTTACATAGAAGAGGGGGCTTACAGGGGACTTACACAGTCAGCTACGGGCAGGAGGTAGCAGGAGTCCGTGGGGAAAATGGCTGAGAGCTGGAGCATCAATCGATCTGTGCTTCCCCGGCGGATGCAACTCTTCTATGCAGACAGGTGTGAGGGTGGTAGAGCCAGGGCTGAGGGGAAGGTGGCCACGGGGAGGAGGGAGCTGGGAGGCTTTGAGTTCCGGGTGTTAGAAGAGTGAAGGCATGGGCAGGTAGAGCATTCAGTATCGGGGGCCTCGGTCCCGGGGGGACTTAGTAATGGAGACCCACCCAGCATTCCCGTGGGACCGTGTCCTGGAAATGCTGCTACAGGCCGGGCAGCCCCTGCGGCTTCTCCTCCCGGGAGATCTCAGGGTTCCTGGCGCTGCCCCCCTAACCTCACCCCCACCCCCAGTCTCCAGCTGCCTCAGGATCCCCTAACAGGAGGGCTGGGCTGGCCTAGAGAGTGGCCCTTCTCTGAGGCCTACTGGGGAGGGACCGGGGTCAGGTGGTCCAGGAACCCCCTCTAAGGAGGGACCCCAGGACCTCTTCGTGGGAGCTGGGGGCTGGGCTCTTGCAGACAGCCCTGGGGTTTAACCTGACTCCCGCCTGTGTTGTATCCTCACGCTGACAGGGGCTGCTCGGCAGCCGGCGGGACGGGTAGGTGTGTGCGCGCGTGTGGGTGCACACGCCATCGCGTGCCGGTCTCTTCACGGGGGCCATGTCCCAGCATGCTCTGTGGAGTTGACGCGTGGCCTGGTGTGTTCAGTGCTTCGGTGACCTGCGCTGCTGTGTGCGTGGCCTGCGTCCTCTCCGTCCTCCTGGCCTGCCTGTGACCGCCCAGGGGCTCCGGGCAAAGCGGGTGGAAGTGTCGTCCTCTTCCCCTTCCTTGTGTGGTGCTGGGCCTTGGGGAGGGAGGACGAGCAGCCTTTTGGGTCCAGCCAACTTGAGTATCTGGGAAACGGGAGGGGAGCTGGTCCTTTTTGGAAGGAAGTGGGTAAGGCCGCTGGGGCGGGTCCTTGGAGGGCGTGACCCTTCAGAGAGTGTGAGGAAAGTGTTGGGGTTGCAGGTGCGCTCCTCTGGGGCCCCAGGAGCCTTGACTCTGAAAGAGGTAGAGGAGCTGGAGCAGCTGACGCAGCAGCTGATGCAGGACATGGAGCATCCTCAGAGGCAGAACGTGGCCGCCAGCGGTGAGCCCCCGCCCGCCCGCAGGGACATCTCCTCCGTTCCCGTGCTTTCCGCTGTCTGTGGTTCCACTCCCTGCCCAGGCCAGCTCAGCCCCTGCAAGCTTCACGCCCTTCGTCCCATTCACTTCCATCTCTGCGGCTTTCCCAGAGTCCTGTGGCCGGTGTCACCAGCCCCTGGCACGTGCTCAACCCGCGGTGCGCGCTCTGGGGCAGCTGTTCCACATCGCCTGCTTTACCTGCCATCAGTGTGAGCAGCGGCTGCAGGGACAGCAGTTCTACAGCCTGGAGGGGGCGCCGTACTGTGAGGGCTGCTATACTGTGAGTCAGGGTCGGGCTGGGGACACCCGGGGCTCAGCCCGGGGTGGGGGGTGAGCGTGGGGCAGATATGCCCTGGCAGCTGGCCCGTGGGTGCCAGCTCCCTGCCAGCCTCCTGCTGCTGCCTCCCCAGGACACCCTGGAGAAGTGCAACGCCTGTGGGCAGCCCATCACTGACCGCATGCTGAGGGCCACGGGCAAGGCCTACCACCCGCAGTGTTTCACCTGTGTGGTCTGCGCCTGCCCCCTCGAGGGCACCGCCTTCATCGTGGACCCGGCCAACCGGCCCCACTGCGTCCCCGACTACCACAGGTGAGGATCCTCCACCCCTCCACCGGGCTCTTCTCTGGGCACCAGCTCCCATATTTCTGGGAGCCGGGCTGCCCCCTGACCCCAAGGCGGCTCCAAACCCCTGGACTTGCTTTCTGTCCCCACATCTTGTCTGTGGACAGCAGAGACCAGTTCTTCTGGACTGAGCTGGCCAGCGGCCTTTGGCCAGGATAGCAAGTCTTGCTGCTGGCTCGTCCCCTTCCCCTGGCCCGTGGCTCTCTTTATTTTGGGTGTGGTCTTGCATTCAGCACTGTGTGCTGGAGTGACTTCACCTCACACACAGGCGGGATTCTAAAAGTTCCTTTGGAGATCAGCTGTTTGGAACTCGGGTTTCCCCTTAGAAACGGTGTTTACAAGGTGGCGACTTGCTCAGGCCACTGGCAGAATCCCGTGATGTAGCTAAAGGAGGGCGGGAGCAGGGACGCTGCAGACTCGGATTCCCACCTCTGAGTGTGTGGGAGGTGTACGTTTCAGGGCTCCGCTTTGGGTGGCCAGCACATCACACCCCTCTGTGCCCCTCAGCGGTTGGGCAGAGGCAGCCACGTGGTGCGGGGTAGGCGAGGGGCAGGGTCCCAGGTGTGGGGTCCCAGGTGTGGGGTCCTATGGGGGTGCTTTCTGCAGGAGCTGCAGGGTGGGTGTGGCAGGGGGTAAGGACCAGTCTGCCATCTCATTTCCCTGCACTCTTGGGGGCAGCGCCGGTGCCCCTCGCCCCCCATTCTGACTCGCACCCGGCTCTCTGCCCTGCAGGCAGTATGCCCCCAGGTGCTCCGTCTGCACAGAGCCCATCATGCCCGAGCCTGGCCGAGAGGAGACCGTGCGTGTGGTCGCCCTGGACAAGAACTTCCATATGAAGTGCTACAAGTGTGAGGTCGGCCATCACTCCAGCCCCCTGGGGATGGGAGGTGGTGGGACGCTGCTCACCAACTGAGCGATGGACAGCGCCGGGCCCTGGAGCAGATCAGTGCTGCAATTTTGAGGGTGGACAGTGGCGGCATCCACGCCCTCCCAGCAGAGATGCTTCCCCGTCACTCCAGGACAGCGGGGTGTGGGTCCTCTGTGAGGTCACTGAGTTGCCGATAAACCAAGAAAGGGGACTGACCGATGGGAGGGAAGCGTGTTGTTTTGTTTTGGTAGGGCTGGGGGTCTCAGTGAGGTTAGGCAGAGTCAGAATAGAGGGGAGACAGGTGGGAGAGGCCGCACATCCTTTATTGGGGTGGGCGCCTCGGAAGCGGCTCTGCCCACTGCCCGTCCTCCTGGGGAGAGTCCTAGGGGACAACAGTGAAAGTGTGGTGATGGAGGCGGGGATAGGAGTGGAGGCGGCTGTGATCTGGGGGACACAGACAGCGAGGGCATGACTGAGCCATGAAGCGTCCGGCCTTCCTAATTTAAAGAGGGGAGGTGGGGTGCTTAGGGGGCCTCCTCATCAGTGCACTCTTTTTCCTTCTCCCAGGACTGTGGGAAGCCACTGTCCATTGAGGCGGACGACAACGGCTGCTTCCCCTTGGATGGCCACGTGCTCTGCCGGAAATGCCACACCGCCAGAGCCCAGACCTGAGTGAGGACTGGCCCCCTTCTTGACTGCAAATCCATTCCCCATTAGCAGACCACCCACAGTGAGAACACCTCCCCCCTTCACCCTCCCCACAGTTAATTTTTGATGTCGAGCCCTTCCCTCCATACCAGACCCCACCCCAGTATCCCTTGTGCCCTGATTCAGGGCCCCACCCAACATGACCTGGGGCTGCAGAGTCCCAGCCCTGGGGTCCAGTCCTCCCCGATCCTGCAGGGACCACCCATCATCGTCTAGGTACCCCACCTGAGGGGGCACCAGACTGAGCGCTGCTGCTTTCACTGCTGCACCGATGCCCTCAGCTGGCCCTCTAGCAGCCTCTTATTCTGCTTGCTGAGGGCCAGGAAACGCCCTGACCTGCTGGGAGGCTGGGCTGGGCTCACCAGCCTGGACGTTCCCACCCACCCCTGTGCTGCCAGGTTGTGGCTACAGCTACAAATAAAAGATGTTTTCCAGAATTCTTAGTAGTTGACTCTTTTATGCCTACAGCCCTCGAGGGTGAGATGGAGGAGAGAGGAATAAAAACCCTGGGGTAAAGTTGAAAATTCAGTTTCTGTTTATTTACAAAAATATATATGTATATGTATATAATATATATTAAACCCTCCCCCAGCTCCCACAATTATCTTTTCACTTCTACCCGCCCCCCCCCCCCCCCTCTTTCAAAGACGAACATGCTGCTGCCATAGACGACGGCCGAGTGGTGGTAGCGGGGAGCAGGAGGGGTCCCAGTGGTGAAGGCCCTGGTGGGGGGAGAAGGGGCAGTGGGTGTCGGCAGGGGGGGGGCCCCCCCCCCCCCCCCCCACCTTTTTAAAACAATAGGCTTCCTGGCTCCAGGGGCAGTTCCTCAGGGAAGGGTGGACAGGAGCGGCACCAAAGTCTTACAGGTCGAGGGACCCTGGTCCCATCCTTGCTCCCTGAGGACAGGGTGGTTGAGGGGAAGGCTCAGTCCTTGAACCCCTGAATACTGCAGAGAATGCGCTTCTGGTGTGCCGGCTGTGTGATCCCCATCTGCGCCAGGTCCCTGTGGGCAAGGAGAGGGAATCGGTGAGTCTTGGGCCTCAAACCCCAGCAGCCCTCCCCCGCCCGGGCCCCCAGGGTCCTCACTCGGCCGTCAGATCCAGCACACACTCCATGGTGTCCAGCCCGGCGGAGTGGAAGTGCAGGATGTAGCGTTTCATTCGGATGGACTCCAGCCATTCAGCCACGCTCCGGTAGGGGATCCCATCTGAGCCACTCAAGCTGGGCAAGCGAAGGGTCACCCTGTGGGACATGGGCTACCTCAGTCACACGCAGGGGGATGCAGGGCTTTCCTGAAACTGGGGCTCTGCCTCTGTGCATCTGCAGGCAGCATTCAAGTTGGCTGTCTGAGCACAGAGATTATCTAGACTTTGTGGATTAGCCCAGCCATTGTCAGTGAACCCATTTCCTGGCCGGTTTCCTGGCAACAGCAACAGGGCAGGCTGACAATCCTGCTGCACTGACAGACCTGGGGCAAGCGGCAGCCTTGGAGGTCCAAACGGAAGGTACCACCAGCCCATGTGCACTGCAGTGGCCAGCTTTGGGCAACTGATGGGGGCCAGTAAAGACAGGAGTATCAACTATCCCATCTGAGAGGAAGCAGGAAGACGAGGTGAGCAGAGGCCCTGGAAGGCCAGTGTGGTCTTAGCTTTTTTCAGGGTGGCCCCCCGAGTTCTGTGAGCAGCCCCCTGCTTGCCACCTCCAACCCTGGCTGTTATTCTTGCACTCTGACACCCACAATACAATGAGTGTTCCTGTCCTAAAGCCAGCCAGAGCCAAAAACCATTAGTAAAGTAAATCTGCTGGGGGAAAAATATCCAGCATTCCAGAAAGATTAGCACATGCGGTCTCCAGTGTATAAGGGAGTTGTGCTCCAAAAGATAGTTCCAAAAGTTGGAACTTGGAGCACATTTTCTCCCAGAAACAAGGTTATATATGGTGGTTTGATACAGAGGCCAGCACGCCAGGGCTGCTTTACCCGATAAAGCACTTGAAGCCTTGCCCGTCTCCCATCTTACCCCCGCCCCCCCGCAAACAGTTGATTCTCCATATTCTGGCAATGTTTTTGGTAAAACGCAATGATCATGTCCCTCCCATGGACAGTTTTAAAAAAATTGGTCAGTAGTTCTCTAGGCTCAGGATAAAGTCCAAATTTCTCTGCACCCTGCACTATTTGCAATTGGCCTGCCCTCAGCTCCCCAACCCTTGCTGGCTACAGGATCTGGGCGCCTTCCCAGATCCCACAAGGTTGCCCCTCTCAGTCACGACACGCATCCCCCGTCTGCCTCTGGTTGGTTTCTCTGTCTTCCCTACCCCATTCTAAGTGACCAAGCTCACTGGAGCGGGTATCAGGTTGGCAGCTGCTTATATGTACTTTGCCTCTTAGCGTGTTTGCTTCCCATCTTCCATCAAACCAGAGCTATCAAGGGCGAGACTCCACATCTCCTCCATCAGAGCGCTGTCTTCCCAAAGGTGCAGATTTGGGGCTGCCTCCTATGCCTGCTCTGTCGGGAGCTCCACAGTCCCAGCGCTTGATGGATGTGGCCAAATGTCCATTTCCGTTCTCCTAGATCTGCCCTCCCCAGGGTGGTTACCTGGGATCAAAGTTGGCAATGGTTCGCAGGGAGTGGGGGTTGGCGTGCAGATGCTCCAGCTGTGCCTTCAGCTGGTGGAAGGGGGGCCGATGGGCACAGTCATGGACCCAGCAGTTCTTCATGAGTTCATAGAGGCGGGCAGGGCAGTCCACGGGCGGGGGCAGCCGGTACCCATCCTCAATGCTCTTCATTACCTGCAGCGAGGGAGAGGGCGAGAAGCTAACCCGGCAGGCCACGAGGAAGCTCTGTTCACACAAGACCGTTGCGGTGGAGTCTCTAGACCCCCTGACCAGGATGGCCATAGTCAAGACAGCAGGGCATGAGGTGAAGGGGACGAGAGTGGATAGGAATGCAGACAAACTGTGGGTCAGAAAGAAGAAATGAGGCTATTTGCAGGCAAGGGCCATGGAGGACTTGGGGAGGGGATGAGATGTGTGAGAAACACCTGGGCTCACCTCCTGATTGCTCATCTCCCCATAGGGCTTGTCCCCAAAGCTGAGCACCTCCCACATCACGATCCCAAAGCTCCACACGTCGCTGGCCGTGGTGAAGATCCGGTGGGCAATGGCTTCGGGGGCTGTCCAACGGATGGGGATCTTTCCTCCCTAATAGGGCACGTGGGGCAGAAGGCTGGTGTGTTTCAGGGCACAGAAGGGCATGGGAAGTTATTGTGTCCACATGAGCATGCATCGTGTACTGTGTACATACTGACTGTACGTACGGCATGTAAGTGTGTGTGTGTGTGTGTGTGTGTGTGTGTGTGTGTGTGTGAATGTGTATGTGATAAGTACAAGGCTCTAACCTGGGTTTCATAGGTGCCATCAAAGTTGTCCAGGAGGCGGGTCAGGCCAAAGTCAGACACCTTGCAGCACAGGTTCTGACTCACCAAGATGTTCCTGGCAGCCAGGTCCCGGTGGACATAACTGTGGTCACTGAGGTAGTCCATGCCAGATGCTATGCCCTGCAGCATGGCCACCAGCTGCCCAGGGACCAGCTGGTCCTCCCGTTCCTGCAGCAGGGAGTGGGCAAGTTAGGGATGGCCTGGGTCTCCTCTTCCTGGACCCAGAGCCAATGCCCAGGGCTCCGTGGCTCAACCCTCTTCCAAGCTGGTCCTCTGCCCTCCTTACCCTCAGGAAGGCATCCAGGGCTCCATTCTGCATAAACTCCGTGATGATCATGATGGGCTTTCCTGAGACACAAAGCGCACATCACACGGCAGCTTCCACCCCGTCTCCACCCAGAACCAGACTTCCTGCCTCTGACAGCACATCTCCCTCCACTTCCTGTGGCCTCCCCGCTCCTCTGCCACTCCCTCCCTGCACGCTCTTGGACACCACCCCTCTTCGTACTCTTTGTGACAACGCCTTCCAGGTGCAGAATGTGCGGGTGGTTGAACTGGCCCATGATAGTTGCCTCTCGAAGGAAGTTCCACCACTGGCCGTCGGGAGATGTGTCTTTCAAGGTCTTAATGGCCACAGTCTTGGCACCCTGGCTGGGGATTCTCAGGGACCCTCGATATACTTCCCCAAACTCTCCTGGGTGGAAAGAAAACAGGGTCATGGCCAGATGCGTTGTCAGGCTCCCCAGGGGGACAGGCAGCGATATCTCCAGTCCTCCAGTTCCCTTTTCTTCTCTGGACCAGAGGATCAGAAACATGATGTACCTTCCTCCCTGAGACAAGGGCTTGGCTGTACGCCCCAGGACCAGGGGCCGGGAGTCTGGAACAGGAGTGCGGCTTTGCAAACTGTTCGGCACTGTCTCCCCAGTTAGCAGAGTTCTGATACTCGGGAGGTGCTGGGTGAGTGGGGGTCATGCAGTGGGGCAGGGTTCTGTTCATGAAGGGCAGGCTGGTCAGGGCCAGTACACAAGTGACCGGGGAGGCTGACCACTGCCGCCTCTCTTCCGCAAGCTCCTCCGGTCACTTGGCCACACAATCAGCAAAGACACTGCTGAGCTTTGTTCTCTGTTCAGATCCATTTTCCCTGGTGACCCAAGGGATCGGGGCAGCCCAAGGACACTGGGCCCCTGGTGGGGTGGAATGTGGGGCTAGGGAGGCTCTGAATCCCTCCCATGTTTGGGAACCATCTGAGAATAGCCCTGAGCCTAGGCACAGCAACCCCTCTCCTGACAAAGATGATGTGTTTAACGCTCTTTATCAGAAATTCCATAACCACAAAAGCAGATGGTGTAGGAGGCGGGAGCTGCTCCAGGACACCTGATAAGGGGGTTAAAACATGAACACAGTGGTTGCAGGACACGGGGTAGAGCAGGGAGGGAACTCATCTGGGAGCTCTTGGGCCAGAGGAGAGGCCGGCTGGGCTCCACTGGGAAAGGCCGGAAGGAAGGGGCCTGCTGGCCGCTCTGTGCTGCCACACAGACGGAGGGGACCACAGGGCTCACCTTCCCCTATGACGGTGTCCACAGCCAGCCAGGCCGGGTTGAGCTCCTGGGTGAAGTCCAGGGCTCCCTGGGCAGGGTCCTCATATGCCTGGAGGTCCACGTAAGGCTTCAGCCACAGCTTGTCCTCTGCGGGGAGACAGAGAGAGCTCAGCCCAACTCCAGGGCTCAGGAGTACTGGGGGGAGGGGGAGGGAGGGGCCGGCAGACCCCGGGGCTCATTCTTCTGTTCCCTGAGGAGTCCTGTCCTGGCTGAAGTGAAAGACAGTCTCTATCCTCAGCAATGACGTCTGCATAGCGCAGCCCTTCCTCCTGCTGTCTACATGCAAAGCTCGTGTGTCCTCACCATCCAGGGCCCAGAGCTGGGGGCCAGAACCCACACCCGAAAGCGTGTTCACGGCCGCAAGTTACCCAATCGTCCCATGGCTCATTGACCCTAATTCCTCGCCTCCCTCCCCACCGCTGCTCACCGTACCCCTCCGGTCACTCACAGCTCGGTCACTCACAGCTCGTTCGCATTCCCAGACAAGCCTCGCTCCCGCTCTGTTACTTGGATGGCCCCTAGACTCCCCTTTTGTGGGGCACCTAATGAGGTGACCAGCAGGAAGCCCACATGCCTGGGAGGGCTTCAGGGAGCCTGCGGGCAATCACCCTCCCAGCCAGCCTCAGCCCACAGACCCAGCCAGGGAGGATGAGGAAGGCTTGCCCGGAGCCCGGGTGCCGGTGCAGTGGCACCAACAGCTAACGGGCGATTGCACAGAGCCTCTGGGGGACTGTCAGTACGAAGTTAATTAACCAAAGTTAATTAAGTAGCAAAACACAATAGCCCTGGGGACGAGAGAGAGCCCACCTGTGCCCCCAGAGTTGTCCTAGCAAATGTGGGTCCCTTGGTCCCGTCCCAGTGGCGCCTCCCAACACACACACGTGGGCACACACAGGTGCTCCTGGCTCACCTCTGTCCCCATCAGCGACACGATCACTCTGCCTCTGCCGCCTCTGGTGCCGTCGCCGCTGAGCTTTCCTGTGAGGGTTGGGGACCAGGTTCTTCAGGGGCCCAGGACCACCTCCGGGGCCCAAATGTGCTGCAGCTGAGATTTCCCCAGAAACAGCAGGGGGTGGGGAGCGGGTGGTGCGGGGACACTTTGGTACTAGGGGATGGGAGGGCTGCTGGGCTGCATTCAGCAGCTTCTGCCAGGGCAAAGGGACCCAGGGTGGTGGAAGCGGTGGGGTGGGGGGGAAGGAACAGCACCTGGAACGGAAGACAAGCATTCCGAGAAGCAGAGCTACACCCAGCAGCAGCCCAAAGATGATGGCCACGATCTCTCCTCCAGTCACGACCCTGGAAACTATAGGCACGTGGGGGGAAGAAGTCTGGGGGTGCTCAGAGCCCCCAGGGATGATGGAGGCTGGCAGGCACACGGTGTGTGTGTGTGGGGGGGGGGCGGGCTCTCGGTGGCTTTGGGTG
>NW_006793703.1:8278421-8287946 GCF_000442215.2 Lipotes vexillifer
TGTGTGTGGGGGGGGGGCGGTCTCTCGGTGGCTTTGGGTGTGCATTCCCCAACCAGGGAGATGGGTGTGAGCGTGGGTGAGAGAGCCTGTGGAAAGGGCCCCACCCAGGGAGCACCAGCTTGCTCTGTCTGCCAATGGACACTAACCTGAGGGGTTAGGAGACTGGACAGGATGCTGGCTGGCGGTATACGGCATCAGAATGTGCGTCTGAGGAGGAGGTGTGGTGTGACTCTGCACGGGGCCATCCGCCCAGGCAGCGTCTACGTGTGCGTGTGCGCCTGCGCGCGCGCGCGCGCGCGTGCACACGTGTGTGCATGTGTGTGCGTGTGTGGACGAGGAAGGAAGACCACTGACTGGAACAGGGTCTGAGAAACCTCAGGGGGATGACAGTCGCATGTGTGTTTGGGACAGAACACAGAGTAACCCACCCACCTGGTGGGCTGGTCCGAAACTCATGGTCAGGGGAGAAGGGGCCAGGGCCCAGAGGGGTCATCATCCGGACTCTGACGGTGTACGTGGTGTCTGGCTGCAATTCAGTCAGCAAGACCCGGGGCTCTAGAACCATCTGGTACCGTTCTTCATCCTGTGGATGGGGACTCGTGTTACCTGGGCCGTGCCAAACCAGACAGGGCAGTCCTGGGAACACGTGGGAGGCGCGGGCTGTGGGGTGATCCGCGTAGGGCTCTTCAGAGGGCTCTGTCCTGAGAAAGCCACACGGTTCACTGCGGGCAGCTTTCTCCCATCCGGCGCCCCAGGAGAGGAACGCCGGAGGTGCCGCGCCGTGAGCTCACCTGGTTCAGCACGTGCAGCTCGTAGCTGAGGTTCCCCCCGGGGCTGCGAGGCCGGGACGCCGCCCAGGTCAGCTCGAGCTGCCGCGGCGCCTTCTTCACCAGCCTCAGGGACAAGCCTGACAGGGTCTCTGCGAGTCCAGAGGGAGCAAATCACTTAAGAAGCCTCTCTTTGCTTCCTGCTCGTCAATTTGTCCCTGGGGTCCTATGCCCTCCGGTGTCCTCCAGGCCCTGCTGGCCCCCCAGACCCCTCACCTGCACGCCCCATGCTGATGCTGAGTGAGGCGCTGGCGGGCTTGGAGGCACCCAGCTCCGACACTCCGTTCTGGGCTTCAACGTTAAAGGTGTAGTTGGCGTCGGGCTCGAGGCCATCCACGCACACGGCGGCCGTAGTGAGCCCGCTGGGCCCCGGGGAGAAGCGCACGCTTCCCCCGCAGGGCTGGCAGGGCTCCCCGTGCAGCGCAGCTTCCCGACACTGAGAGCACCCCACATCGTATCTGACATCCTCGCGTCCCCCCAGGTCTACTGGGGGCTCCCAGCGCAGGGAGAGCTGAGTCCCCGAAACAGAGAAGCTCAGGTTTCGGGGGACTGAGGGGGGGCCTGTGGGAGAAGACAGGCCATCAGTGGGACGCAGCACGGCCCTCACCGGAACTGCTGGCCCCTGGCCTTCTCCCAACCCCGAGTCTCCAAGTCCTCCGCGGCCTTTGCCCGGAGATTTGATTCCTAGTGGGGAAAAGGTAGCTCAACCGCATCTCTGCGTTCCTCCAGGGAGAGCAGCGGTGCGCGTTTGGGGGCTTTAAGTGGCCGGCACCCTGGATGGTCCCCGATATCTGATAGGCTCTGGAAAGTTCGGACCCCAGCACAGGTTTAGCCAAGGTCCTGCACCTCGTCACGGGCGGCCAGGCCCCGGCCCCGGACTCACGCGTGCATGCTGCGGCGGGGCCCTCCCCAGGAACGCGGTAGTGCCCGCTCTCGCAGGTGCACACGGTGGCCCCTTCAGACTCGGCTGTGCTGTGTTGGGGGCACTTGAGACAACTGGGTGTGTCCACGTCAGCCCTGTAGGAGCCTTTCGGGCAGGCTGGAGACAGAATGACACAGAGCCAAGGTTGCCCAGTGTTTTACTGGGAGAATCACACCCCTCCCGCAAATCACTTGTGCTGGGAACACCCCCGCGTGTGTCTCCCTAGGGCCTTGGGACACTCCGTTTAAAAATCACTGAGATGGGCTTCCCTGGTGGCGCAGTGGTTGAGAGTCCGCTGCTGATGCAGGGGACACGGATTCGTGCCCCAGTCCAGGAAGATCCCACATGCCGCGGAGCGGCTGGGCCTGTGAGCCATGGCCGCTGGGCCTGCGCGTCTGGAGCCTGTGCTCCGCAACAGGAGAGGCCACAGCAGTGAGAGGCCCGCGTACCGCAAAATCTTGAGGAAAAAAAAAAAAAAAACTGAGCTGGAGCGACGGCTTCCTTCCTTCCCTTGGCACCCGGTAGACCCTCCCCTGAGTGGCCCCTCCAGGTTCTTACCACCTCTTCGAGTCTCCTTACCGAGGCAGCCCTCGACACCGCCGCTGCCGCCTTCCTCATAGCCAGGCTCACAGTGGCACCGCCCCACTGGCACCAACCACTGGCCGTCGGGGCTGCAGTGCATGCGGGGTGCACCCGAGGGGCCAGGGGTGACGTAGGCGTGGGGCAAGCAGGTCCCTGCCACTTCGGCCAACCCGTCTGGTCCGGGGAGAGTGTTGGGGAATTGGGCCAAGCCGTGCACGGTCTCAGGGCAGCGCTGGTAGAAGACCCGGACAGACACCAGGGCCACACAGGCACCCGGGTTGTGGAAAGCGAGGTAGAGGCCTCGGCGGGTCAGGTGGCCCAAGGAGCAGCGCTCCACGTTCAGTTTCACAGCTCCAGACGCAAGGTCTCGAATGGTGAAGCTCTGGTCTGCAGCCACTGTGGTTACCTGGGAAGAGGGTGGGGAAGAGGGAAAAATGGCAAAGTTGTGCTTCGTTCCCACGTAACAGAAACGACTGTTTGCTTAATACTTTGCAGTTTACACAGGCATAAACAGAGGGCTGATTACACGGGAGCTACCGAGCCAAGCATCTTTATGTGCATTACACTGTCGAGTCCATGCAATAATCCTACAAGGTGGGATGCATCACCTTCCTCGTTTGACAGACAAAGAAACTAAGGCTAAGAGAAGTTGAAGACCTTGAACAAGACGATACAGCTACTGCATGGTGGGGCTGGGATTGGAGCCCAGCTGTGGGATGCTACAGCCCAGATAATTTCCACTATTCAAAGGTGTTCCCAACCTCAGTGCCAACGAGGTGATCAGTTATAAAGTGTGTCATCGTTAATTTATTACTAATAACAAACTTTACAACAGCTGCTCTTTGGAAAAAAATGAGAGTACATCCTATAATAATATGTTCCCTTCTCTTTTGCATTCCAGTATGTTTTCTTGAGTAGGAAAGAAAGGGAAGAGGTTAAAAAGTAGCCTGCAGAGAACTGTCTTCCTACACAACTCTAGGGATACTCATGGGCGTGTGTCACACACGAATGTAGTGAGCATGGACGGAAACAGTCCAAATACATCTCCCCTGCCTCCACCATGCCATGCTCTTATCTCAGTGGATGCTTGTAAAAGCCTCTCAAATAGATGAGGCTGGCAGTCATACTATTAATAATAAAATATTATTATCACTACTTTAAGACAAGGAAAAACAGCCCAGAGAGGTTAAGTGACACGCCCCATGTCAGGACGCAGCTGAAAAGGTGCTCAAATCCAGACCTTGTGGTTTCTAGTCCTACATTCTTTCCACTGTTCCACACCTACGCTCTCTTCCTGTTTCTGCCACCTTCTCTTTTTCTGATTGGAATGGGGTCATGGAAGGGAGTGGGGCAAGGATCAGTGTCAGGGCTGAAATGGCCCCGAGGGGTAGGAGCACCTTCTGGAACAGGGGCCGCCGGAGCTGAATGCCCACATCCTGGTCACTCTCCATGTACAGGAGGTTGAAGGTCTCTTTGCAGCCCAGAGGCCCAGCTTCCCCGGGGAAACTCTTGCAGTCCCGCACGGTGAACTGCAGCTCCACGTGGACACGCGAGGCCTCCTTCCCCCGGTAGATCCAGTTGGAGCGAAGCCAGTGGTCAGTGTCTCTGCTTTCTTGCACTGGGCAGTCCTGGTACATGTACAGTGGTGTCCCGTTCAGTATCTGCTGCACCTCACTCCACTGCGAGAGGAAAACGAGCGTCAGCCCCCAAGCCATCATCACCTGTTCCCCAAATGCTCACTTTCTAGAATGGATGGCGAGGAAGCTGGTGTCAGAGCTGCCCAGGTTCACGCTACTTGTCGTGCCCTCTCCCCACCCCCCGGCCCCAGGATAGTAGGTTAAATGTTTAGGGTCGGAGATTTCTTTGGATATAGCGTGGGCAAGACAACACACCCTTGACAGCCCTGGCCAGCTCGGGACCCTTCAATGAGCCCCTCCAACTGCAAGAGAATGAGCACCGTTTTTACCCTCAGCAGGGCTGTCAGGTACCCCAAAGGCAGATTTTTGTAGCAAAAGCTCATGCACAAAAACTTTCTGCCTATTTGTTCAGAGACGAGGAGACTGCGTTTAATATTAAGGCCTCTGACTTTTGGAGGGTGAGAACAAGCATAAAACTCTTCTGTATGAGGGAATCTCACTCTCTACAAAATTCCTTCCAGTTACAGCCACTATCAAAATCAACAACGGGGGCTTCCCTGGTGGCGCAGTGGTTGAGAGTCCACCTGCCGATGCAGGGGACACGGGTTCGTGCCCCGGTCTGGGAAGATCCCACATGCCGCGAAGCGGCTGGGCCCGTGAGCCATGGCCGCTGAGCCTGCGCGTCCGGAGCCTGTGCTCCGCAATGAGAGAGGCCACAACAGTGAGAGGCCCGCGTACCGCAAAAAATAAATAAATAAATTAATTAATTTAAAAAATCAACAACCGAAAGAGTTGGTTGGACCCCTAGATACCATCCAGACCATCCTCCTTAACTTCTTTTACATTTAATCTTAATAATAATAACGGCCAACACTAATGTAGCGCTTACCATGGGCCAGTCACTATTCTAAGCACTTTCGATGAGGAAACTGAGTCACAGTGAGGTTAAAGGACGTATTGCCCAAGGCACCAGCTGTTAAGAGGAGGAGCTGGGAGGTGCACCCAGACACTCTAAGTTCCAGAGCTTATGCTCTTAATCATTATGCCTCTATGTGCTTATTACAAAAAGTCAAAGAATAAAAACTTACATATAACAAGAAGTGAAAGTCCTCCCATCCATCCACCCATTCTTAACAACTTGGAGTAAAACTGTCCAGATCATTTTCAGTGCCTCTAGAGAAACATTTGCATGTCTTTTTCGTGTGCATGTGTTTTTAACATAATTTAAAAAAATATACGTGCTATTCTATAACTTACTTTTTTTTTTAACGAATAAAAAGTCTTTGAAAGATGTCCACAAGAGTATATGGATCTACCTAATTTTTTTTAGCAATCCATAAAATAGTATCCCACTGTATGGATCTACCATAATTTATTTAATCATTCATCTATTGTTGGACATTTAAGTAACTTCTAGTGATTTTTTACTTTTTAAGTAAACATGTACAGATTCCTGTAAGATTTCTATAGACCTGCTGTATCAAAGGGTAAATATAGTACAATTTTATAAGAAGATACTGCCAAATTGTCCTCCACAAAGGCTTTATCAATTTACACTTTCACAATGCAGGAGGGCGCATTTTCTCAAAATCTCGTCAACAGTGGATATTAATGAGCTTTTTACTTTTGGCAATCTTATGGACAGAACAGCTTCTGGCCATTTTAATGTACCTTTCTTTGAGGAGGAGGTTGTGCATTTCTCTTTTGTTCATTGTCTATTTAGTTTTATGCAGTTATGTATTTATAACTTTGCCTGATATTCTACTGCTATCTTCTGAGTGTTCATTTGGATGATCTTTTTTTTTTTTTTACATTATAGACATTAATCATTTGCTTGAAATGCATATTTCATATATTTTCTCCGTCATGCCATTTAGTTTTGCTAATGATGTCTGTGATGTTGACATACTTTTAAAATTTTTACATAATACCACTTATCTTCTTTCCTTTTTGTGTTGTGTATTTTGCTTGGGAAGCTCTCCCATCCCAAACTTATAAAGATCCTCTATATTTCTCCTAACATTCTTTTAGGTTTGCTTTTTAGGTTTAGACTTTAATCTTCCTAGAATTAATTTTGTTGTCTGTAGAGTGTGAAGATGTAACTTTACCTTCTTCCTTTTTTAAAAAAAAATAATTATGGACACCAAATTGTCAGTTTATTGACTAGTCTATACTTTCCACGTTGATTTGCAATTCCAATGTTGTCACATACTAAAATCTCAAATATGCGGGTTTGTTTGGGGACTTTCTATTCTGTTCCATTGACCTGAATATTCTCGTGCAATGTCAAATGTTTTAATTATAATTGATGTACTGTATGGTACATTCTGATATCTGGTAGGACAAGTTTCCTATTTCATTATTCTTCTTTTTTCAAAAGAATTCTCAGACATTCTTAAGTATATTCTCTGCCAGATGAATTTAAGAAGCTCTCAAATTCTATAAAATATTCCACTGATATTTTGGTTGCAACCCCCTTATTTTATAAGGAAGAGACTGAGGCCCATAGAAAGTTCACTTTCCCAAGGGTTTTCATTGCTTACTCGCAGCTTTGGGAAAAGGCGAGAAAAAGCACCATTAACTAAAGTCTGGGGTGGCATGGGGGCAGGGGCGGAAGTATACGTTGCTGTGAGGCACGTTATTTTTCTACTGCGTTAGGGAGTTCAAAGATCAGACAAGGGGTGTCCAGGCTGCAATGATAGAAGGCACCTAGAGCCTGTTCTTAGGAAGAAGCTGTGATGGGGAAGCCGGAGTGGAAGGCTTGGGGTGAAGGTCAGGTGGAAAGGTGGTGGCGGGTTCATGTGCAGCTCATTAGCTGGACCACCAGGGCTGCAGCTGGACCAGGGGCAGCAGACTCGCCTCCCCCGGTTCCAGCAGTGACAGATGGGGGAGAAACAGCTGCCCAGGATCAGCAACAAGGCTCCTTTCACTTACCGCTCTGGTTGCTGGCTGCTACATAGGTACATTCTGGGGAGCGTGAATCTGAATGTGTGTGTGTGGGTGTGTGTGTGTGTTTTGAAAAGATGGGGAGGGGTAGAGGGGGGACAAGGCAGACAGTGGGAATGTGACTGCTGCTGTCTCCTTGCCTTCCTAGTACAAAGCTGTTTAGCCTGAGCTGCAAAAGGGGCCTTGCTTCCACTGCAGCCCAATTAGGGAAGAGTTATTTGGGTGGGGTGGCAGGGGCGGCCTGTGGGAGCCAGCAGATGGACGTGCAGCCCTCACTGTGGAGTGAATAGCTGCTTTATGAGATGAGGTGCCTATCAGAGCTGGCCTAATCCAGGATTTTCTGAGCAGCCCCTCCTGTAGGATACATTATGCTTTAGGCTATTCATTCTAATGACTGGCCATTCCATGCGAGAGCCGAGAGTGGAGCCAGGGCCCTAGGACTCCGAGGGAAAGAAAGCAAGTAACCCCAACCCCAGAAATACAGGCTGGATTCCTCCTGGAGTAGGAAAGAGAAAAGGGAACACCCAGAGAACAGGGTCTAGGACCCTGAGGTCCAGAGTCCTGGAGGCTGCAGCACCTGTGGAGGCTCCCGTGTTTCCAGGGCCAGCTCTGCTGAGGGACAGAAAGGTGCTCTATGGGGCTCACAAGATCCTACCTCTGCTCACTGGGTCTTCGGAATATCCAAGGAGGGAAGGGGCTTGGAATGCATGGTGTGCCTGGGCTGGGGAAGGCGGGGGAGGTGTCAAGGGCTGAGGGACCTCTAATGGGGCAGCTTTTAACTCTGGGAGAATCAAAGACCCTTTGAAGAATTTGATGAAAACTCTGGCTCTCTTCTCCAGAAAAAAAAAAAAAAAAAAAAAAAATTCACTTCACTGAGCATATATTGACCGTTTCTTCCCAGAGGATTTTCTTCCCAGCCTGGCTTTGGACAGAAAAACCTCCAAGGGTAGCCAAGGGCCTGCACTAAAACATCTAGGTCTCTCAAGTTATACATCAGGTCCTGTTACACCATTTTTTAAATGTGTGGTATGCATTTTAGGTTTTCATGATATGAGCTTAAGATCACAGCACTGAGAAAAAAAAAAAAAAAAAAAGTCCACATACAGCTACACAACTTCGAATACTCTTTTATGGGGTTCCCAGACCCCCTGAAACCTGTCTGTGCAACTCCATTGGGATGGACGGACCTCAACTGAGGACACTCTTCTATGTTTGGGTCTCAGCTCTCAACCATCCCAGGGATGGTCCATTCTCTTCCCAGGAGGTGTCACCCTCATCTTTCCCCAGGTCCTCACAAGTATTCAGCCCTCTCTCGCTGGGGCAGGGAGAGGAGGAGCCAGGCCTTGAAACGGTCCCCACGGGGTGAAGACTGACACCCACCCCCGCAAGGCTCCACACATTCAGGAGGCTCTGATTCACCTCCCCTCCCCTCCCCGTCCCAGACGAGACACTTCCAGTTTTTCCTGCTCTTTTCTACGTTCCTCCACCCACCTCACCGCCCCATTTCACACTGGCCTTCAGCCTTGAGCCACCCTAGGTCCTTCCCTCCCCTGACACTTACCCCATCCTCTGGGGGATCCAGCAGCCAGCCCAGCTCTCCCTGTGCCTTGCTAGTATCCATCAGAGTGACTGAAGGTGGAGAGAAAGGGGGCCTGTCATCTCTGGGGGAGAAGGCCCCCCCGCACACGTGCAACCCACATTCCTCTTCCTGGGCCCCCCGGCCCCAAGGCTTCAGCATCCCGTTAACAGCTGTGAGTTCCTGAGATTTAGGGGAGAAAACCGGCCCAGGAAGGAGGAGTGAAGGGCTACGATGATTAGTCTGTCTTCCTCCCGAGTGTGAAGGGAGGAAAGCAGAGTGGGGCAAGGGTTGGAGCGCTGGACCTTTGACCAAAGTCAACGCAGGAAGCGTTAGGAAGAGCAGCCCCAGAGAGGACGGGCAGCCTCTCACTCAGCGGGGCTGGTGCAGCCTGGGGGACCCATCAGCCGCAGAACTGGAAGGGCGGATGGGCGAGAGAGGAGCTCAGCCTCTGGGGTCATGAGTGGGCTGGGTGTGGACAGGGGACTTTGGAGGGGGGTCCTGGGTGCAGGGGCTCCCTCCCCCTGGCAGAGGGCCTGCCTTGCCCCTGATTGGGGGTGTGGATTGGGGGTAGAGACACAGCGGAGAGCCCAGGAAGCGGGGTTAGTAGGGTCAGAGAGCATGCAAGTGTCCACAGGGAAGGCTCGACCCCTGCCCTTCAGGACCCCTGCCTCCCGAGTCCTAACCCATCCCCCAGCGGCAGGTCCCTCTGTCCCCCAGCCTAGGTTGGCATAAAGCGACTTCCACTTCTGACTTCAGAGGGTTCAGATCTCTGGGTTGGGCGCCTGAGGCCGGGGCTGCCTGGGAATGAGGGGTCCCCACCATTGCTGGGGTAGGACGTCTGGACGCTGCTTCCGCCAGAAACTCACTCCCCACCCCCAGGAGAAAACTGCTGGCCAGCAGGGGCGGGGGTGACTGACCCGGGAAAGCAGCTGTTTGGGGTTAAAGACCAAAGACTGGCCTGGCCAGTCGACTGCCTGGCAGCGGGGCAAAACAAGAGCGCTGGAGAGGGGCTCTGGAGAGGGCCTCCTCAGG
>NW_006793703.1:8288062-8292599 GCF_000442215.2 Lipotes vexillifer
CCAGGAGGAGGGGGAGGGGCGGGGCGGGGGTCGGTACCTTCCATGGCGCGCGCCCCCGGGGGCAGCGGGGCGCAGAGAAGCAGCAGCAGCCCGAGCCCCAGGGGCCAGCGCCGCTCCATGGCACGGGGCCGGGACCTGGGACCGAGGCCCGGACGGCTGGGCCTGGGTGCGAGGACTGGGCGAGCAGGGCCGGCCGGGCAGGGGCGGGGGGCGGGGCCAGAGCCCGGGGCGGAGTCCAGGCCTCACCTGGATCACCTTCTTAAAGGGACAGTAGGGCAGGAAGGAAACTTGTAAAACAGGTAATAAACTTCAAAAAGCGGAGGCGTCTTGACCGCAATGAGACTGCGGGCGCCGCCTAGTGGGTGGGGTTGGGAATTGACTCACCCAGTGCTAATTCTAACCCTAAACCCAACCCTGTCTCGATCCAGCCTTTCGCCTAATTCCACCTCGCATTTGTATTCCTCCCTCTCCCTTTCTTCAGGGCCCAGCACTGTAATAGACACAGGGGAAGGCCGGGTAAGAGACACATCTTGATGTTCCCGTCGGGGAGGCTTGGATGACCATAATGCAAGGCGAGGCTGGTTGGCAGAGGAAGCAGGCCCAGCCGGGAGCACACCGAGTCTCCAGGGAGTAGACTGTGTGAGCCGGGTTTCGGTGGTAGAGATTGGGCAAGACGCGAGCAACGGCCTGAAGGCAGGAAGCCTCAAGGGGCCTCTGGGAGTGGTGAAGGGACCAGTTTGACTGCTGGGGCTCAGGATTGTCTTGGGAACCAGGCAGAAAGACAGGTGTAGGCCGGGGCAGGGAAGGTCTCGGTAAACATGTTGAGTTTGAAGGTTACCATGCACTTTACGAAGCAACATGAGAAAGTGGTGAGGGCTTCTGAGCACAAGTGGTAGAGAATCTAGTGGTGTAGACCCAAGGCCCTCCCACCTGTTGGAGACTGGCTTCCAGTATATTCGGTACATGTTTCTTCAGTTTCTACCCTGCGTGCAGCAAGCTCTGAAAGCTTCAGAGAAGAGTAAGACAGTCTTGGCCCTAAACAAATTGTTTTCTGAGGAGTGTCGGGGGCCAGGGCGTAAAGCAAGCACACAGATGGCTAAAATGACATGTAGGAGAGGACCCCAGCAGAGGTGCAAATCAGGGGTGACAGTGGCTCCAAGGGGACTGATCATCCACTGAGGAACGGCGGCCAGCTCCACTCCTGGGGCCTCTCCTTCCTACACCCCTCTCTGGCTCCATCTCATTTGGGTGAATTATTCATAGTTTTTCTATCATTTAAATTGTTGCATGTTTTGGCCACCCTGGAGGAAGGGAGGTGAAGCGTTTTAGGTGCTTATTTTATTTTCAAAAATTAATCCTTCTCGTGTTTCTTTTTTTATATACAGATAAAAGAAGAAGATGGCTCATAGTTTCCCGGCCCAGACTAGCCTCACTGGCATAAATAAATAAATGTAATCCAAGTACATTGGTTGGAAAATTCACATTGAACAGCAAAGAAACAAAATGGAAAGTAGAATCCTCCCTCCTCCCACCTCCCCATTCCTGTCCCCAAAGTTACACACCATCAATTGTCTCTTGTGATTCACCCAGGATGTTTCCCCCTATGGACACACCATCATATATGTCTTGCTCTAACCCCCTCTCCCCCCCGCCCAACACACACACATGCTTTTAGAATGTATATACAGAGGGGCGGTAGGATACACAGGCTCTGCCCCATGGGCCTCTTTCTAAAGTAAAGGACTTCGGGAAGGAGGGGGAGGCTCCTACAGGCTCACTTGGGGCAGAGCTTTGTGATTTCAGCAGGGAGGAATGGGCTAAGGGTGCACAGCCAACAGAGGGGGGAAATGGAGCAAGCTCTGGACAATCGTGCTAGGAAATAAGCCAGACTGTGGTGAGGTAATGCATGGGCTCGGTGCTGTGCTTCGTTACAGTAACAAGACCCTTGGGACTCAAGGGGGTAGGGCGGGGGCAGCCCCATGCAGGGAGAGGTGGAGCCCAGTGGAGCCTGGCTCTTGTTTTCCGTCTGTCTCTTTGTGCCAGGTCTAGAAGTGTTGCAGAAGTGGAAGGAAAGGGCCACCTGTATCAGGATGAGCCCAATTGGACAATTCCTCATTCCCTCTGTTGTAGGAGGGGGCACGCCTTCAATTTTGGCCTCCCTCCTTAACAAACAGTGCAGCCTTGTAGAGTTATTTCCACTCTCTGAACCTTAGTTTTCTTGGACCTAGGTGATCTCCGAGGCCATTTCCAGGAAAGATGTTGGGATACGGAGTTAGAAGACATAGGCCAGCCCTTTTAGCATGTGTGTGTCTCTGTTTCCCTAGCTACAAAATGGGCTTAATCATCCCACCCACCTCATAGGGAGGGTGTGACGGTCAAAAGAGGAGAAAGTGCTTTGGTAACTGTAAGGTACTGAGCAAACAGCAAACATTAATGTGCTGGAAGAATGATAGAGGCCAGGACTTTCCTGACCTTCTCCTACAGGCTTCCCCAGTTACTCCCAGAGTGGAACAACCACGAAGACTAAGGTATCAATTTTTTTTTTTTTCTTTTAAAAGCAACTTTAGAGACTTCCCTGGTGGTACAGTGGTTAAGAATCTGCCTGCCAATGAGGAGGACATGGGTTTGATCCCTGGTCCGGGAAGATCCCACATGCCACAGAGCAACAAAGCCCGTGCGCCATAACTACTGAGCCTGGGCTCTAGAGCCCGCGAGCCACAACTACTGAAGCCTGCGTGCCCAACTATTGAGCCCACATGCCACAACTACTGAAGCCCACGTGCCTAGAGCCCGCGTGCAGCAACGAAGACCCAACACAGCCATAAATAAATAAATAAGTGTATTTTTTTAAAAAGCAACTTTATTGTGGGATAATTTGCATAAATCGCACCCATCCCAGGTGTACAGTTCAGTGGGTTCTGACAAATGCATACACCCTGGTAACCACTGGCTCAGTGAAGTTACAGAACACTGTCATCACCCAAAAACGTTCGTGCCCTTTGCTGTCAATCCCACCTCTGGCCCCAGGCTTTCTGTTTTGCCTGGTTTAGAACTTCACGTAGTCTCCTGAGTCTGGCTTTTCCCCTTCAGCGTGACGCCCCCAAGTCCATCTGTGTTGTAGGCGACCGTGGTTTGCTTCTCCTGTAGGGATGCCCTTGGATGTCAGTTAACAATACCAAATGCAAATCAAAGAGTCTTCCCCAGCTCTATTCTCCCAGGAGCCATAGATCTTTTAGCTGATAGGCCTTCCCAGAGGGACAGCTGTCCCTCTCTCAGGTGGAGGGAACCCAAGTTCTCTGGCTCTGTTCTCATTCTGTAGTCAGGAAGGGAAGCCTGCGCATCCCTGCAGCCTGGAGCTTCTGGGCTCTGGCTTCTCTCCTACAGCACCAACCTTAGTACTACCCTGTTGAAGTTGTCCTCTGCACCCCATCACACCTGGTTCCTTGCTGACCTGGCATAAGGTGAGATCCACCTAGCCTAGGTCAGGGCCTTGTACATCCATAAGTCGCTGGATAACATGCAGCTTAACCAGGAGGGTAACCCAGTAAGCTGCCAGCGATCACTATGAAAGCATCAATACACTTTGGTTTATCAGATTAGTATCAGGTCCCTAGCAAGGGCCAGCATGGATGGGACCAAAGCAGCTTTGTTTTGGCTGCATCTGGCTGGCCTGCACTTGCGGGCAGCCCTATCCAGGAGACTGTGTGGGCAGTGGGAAGAGAAGAAACAGCACTGTCCGTGTGGCATTCGAGTGGATTCTGCACATCTCTGATCCCTTTCCTTGTCTGTGCTCTTACCCATCTGTTCTCTGATCCTGCTTTACCATCAGGTGACAGGGGCAGGATCTTCATCGTTACCATTTATTACGGCACCTACGCACGCTGCCATGGCATTTCATATACATTATTTCATTTACTTCTCACACCAACCCTTTGAGGAAGGTATTATTAGTCCCATTTTATAGATGCAAAAACCTGAGGCACAGGGATTTAAGTTACTTGTTTAAAATCACTCAGTTGCAGAGCTAGGATTTGATCCCAGCTCTGTCTGACTCGGGGGCCCGTGGCCTCTACTCAGGGTTTCCAGAAGCAAAGAAGGTAAGGGACACCTAAATTTTATTTTATTACCCCCCCTACTCCCCACTCCACCCCTTAAAACACCATGGATTAGGTTTGCCTTTTTCCAACTTCATAAAATGGAATCACCTGATATGTATTCTTTGGTGTCTGGTGTTTGTATTCTTTCATTTCCTCTGCTGTTTGTGAGATTTATTCATGTAATTGTGTACTGATTCATTCCTATCACTGTGTGGTATTCCATTGTATAAAGAACACCTCATTTTTAAAGACCTCTTGATTGGTGGTTAAAGTACTGCACTTGAATTATCTACTGGGCAACTCCCGAAGTTGATCGAGCTTGTCTGGGTGTCTCTGAAAGGTGCTTAACCTGCCCAGAAGGTATGTCCATTTTTTGTGTGTGTGTGTGGCTTTTTGTGTTTTTTTTTTTTTTTTTTTTTTTTTTTTTGCGCGAAGTGGGC
>NW_006793703.1:8294429-8295492 GCF_000442215.2 Lipotes vexillifer
GCTCCGCAGCATGTGGGATCCTCCCAGACCGGGGCACGAACCCGCGTCCCCTGCATCGGCAGGCGGACTCGCGACCACTGCGCCACCAGGGAAGCCCCGAGGTTTTTAATAAAGGGATTCTAATAGGACAATCTATAACTTCTTCCAACAAGTCCTAGTTAGGAAATTACTGTTATAAATGTATACACACAGAAACATACATGTTTGAATGGTACAGATACCAACCACCTCTGTTAAAACGTTAATGTACATTTCTCCAAATACATCCCTGGGTTTATAAGGTACCCAGGCCACAGGTCATAAAGTGTGAGCGCCACCTGGTGAGGAAAGTGGGTAACTGCATCTGTATCCTCAAATTCCAGGTATGCTATCAGCAGATAATTACTGTTTATAAAATTTTAGAATGTCCTGGGGATATTCATCAGCATGATATGAAGGTGACAGTGATTTTTTTAAAAATTCTAATTATTATGATAATGATAATGGGTAGGCTTTAGGCTAGAATGTAGCTCTCTTAGCTTGTCGGTGTCATCCCAGTAATGACAGCCTCTGAGAGGAGGGAAGGTAAGACCCAGGGGGGAAAGGAAGAGACGGAGGGGCTCATAGTGGTATGATGAAGGGTTTGCCTTACCTTCTGGCTTCAGTTCTAGACACAGACAGAAAAGCAGAAACCGAATCGTCTAGGAGGTGCTGGATGGGAAAAAAGAACGACCATTATTTGAAAGTGTCTCTTGATATGAGCTAGAGAGAGAGGCTTCACTCTGCTTAAGCCTTCTTGTTGACAAGCTGCCCATCATCTGGACAGAGCACCGACTAAGCAAAAGTGGTAGCACTGTTTCTTTTCTTTTTCTTTCTTTCTTCCACTCCTCCTTCCTTACCTTCTTTTCTTTTTTCTTTTTTTTTTTTTTGCGGTACGCGGGCCTCTCACTGTTGCGCCCTCTCCCGTTGCGGAGCACAGGCTCCGGACACACAGGCTCAGCGGCCATGCCATATGGGCCCAGCTGCTCCGCGGCCTGTGGGATCCTCCCGGACCGGGGCACTAACCCGTGTCCCCTGCATCGGC
>NW_006793703.1:8295558-8307609 GCF_000442215.2 Lipotes vexillifer
CCCCTGCATCGGCAGGCGGACTCTCAACCACTGCACCACCAGGGAAGCCCTTTCTTTCTTTTTAAATAATTCTTGGAAAGTGCTATTTATTGGACTAAAGTTAAGACCTGTACTCCTTGTACTGGGTGTTTAGTTTACTTCAGAAATTTCTGTTTGTTTTTGAGAGGCACTGAGGGTTAGTGGAAGAGATGTTTAGTAACCATTGGATCCGTACTGACCTGGAGTAGAATTCTGGCTTTCTGCCTCCTGGGTGTAAGGCCATGGGCATTTTTTAAACCTCTCTGAGACTCAGCTTCCTCACATGGAAATGATTCCTTTACCTTCTCGGAGCACTTCTCTGTGTGTTTTTTATTTTGGGGGGATGCCCCCAAGTGGAAGGCAGCTCCTGTAAGCCCTAAGGCGGAGGCAGAAGCGAACAGCCATGGAATTCAAGACGCTGATTTTGACAGGAATAATATGGGAAAAAGGGTGGACTTTGGGTTGGGCCTGGCAGTGTGACTTCAATAGGGCACTTGGTTTCATTCACTCAACAACTATTTATTGAGTTCCTATTACGAGCGAGGCACCATTCTAGGTGCTGTGGATACACCTGTAAACAAGTAAACAGAAACAAACAAACTGCCCTCACTGAGCTTGCATTCTAGGGGGAGGAACCAGACCATACACAAATAAATAACAAAATATGTTTTTCAGATAGTGAGAAATCCTGTGAGAAAAATTAAAGCAGTGTAAAGGGATAGGCATTATACCAGGAAGTCTTGATTTTATACCGCTAAGGTGAGTTTGGGGCAGAGAATTGAACAAGGGGAGGGAATGCACGAGGTAGATCCAGATGGGAGGGAAAAGCAACCCACATGGAGGACACAGCCCCAGAGCCGTGGGCAAAGTTGTGCAGAAGTTCATGGAAGGGCAAGGAGGCTGGTGTTTTACATCAGAGAGCAAGAGGGAGGGGGGTAATAGAGAGGTATTGGGAGGGAACAGCACATATAGCGCCTTCCAAGACGTTTTGGCTTTTCCTTCAAGTGAGATGGCAACCCTTCTTTCCTTTGAGGGAAGGGGTCAGTCAAGGGAGATGCACATTATTTATTTTTTCTATAGTTGATTTACAATGTTGTGTTAGTTTCACGTGTACAGCAAAGTGATTCAGTTATACATATACATATATCCATTCTTTTTCAGATTCCCTTCTCATATAGCTTATTACACAATATTGAGTAGAGTTCCCTGTGCTACCCAGTAGGTCATTGTTGATTATCTATTTTATATATAGTAGTATATACATATTAATCCCAAACACCTAATTTATACCTCCCCACCACCTTTCTCCTTTGGTAACCATAAGTTTGTTCTCTAAGTCTGTGAGTCTGTTTCTGTTTTGTAAATAAGTTCATTTGTACCATATTTTTAGATTCCACATATGAGTGATATCATATGATATTTGTTTTTCTCTGTCTGACTTACTTCACTAAGTATGATAATCTCTAGGTCCATCCATGTTGCTGCAAATGGCATTGTTTCATTCTTTTTTTTATGGCTGAGTAGTATTCCATTGTATACATGTACCACATCTTCTTTATCCATTCTTCTGTCAATGGATATTTAGGTTATTCCCAGGTCCTGGCTATTGTGAATAGTGCTACTATGAACATAGGGGTGCATGTATCTTTTTGAATTATAGTTTTGTCTGGATATATGCCCAGGAGTGGGATTCCTGGATCATATGGTAGCTCTATTTTTAGTTTTTTAAGAAACCTCCATACTGTTCTCCATAATGATTGTACCAATTTACATTCCCACCAACAGTGTAGGAGGGTTCCCTTTAAGGGAGATGCACATTCTGACTTACCTTTTCAAGGGGTCACTCTGGCCTGTGTGCAAAGAATAGTTGGGGGTGGGGCTGGGGAGGAGGGCCAAGGGCAGAAGCAGGGTCAAGTCATGAGGCTGAGTCTTAGTCCCCGGGAGAGAGGAGAGGGCTTGAGGCAGAGTGTTGATGGGCTGTGCATGGGCTGGTGAGAGTCAGGTGTGTAGCAAAGGTTGTTTTAGGTCCAGGCAGGCAGCAGCTGGATACATATACTGTGTGGGAAATGGTGGTCTGTCCAGGAAACGGTCTGCAATGCAGCTCAGGAAGGCAGGATGGCATTGGCTTTGGGGAACAGCTTCCAGAGTTTGAACTTTCTTCTCTGTATAATCTGGGGGCAGCAACAGTTTTGAACATAAGAGCCACGTGATCAGAGACGGTTTTGAGCTCTGGTGGCCAATGGAGGTAAGACTACAGAGGAAGGAGAGTATCAGAGACAATGGCCTTGGTAAGAATAATAAGGCTCACACTTAGGCAGTGAGTGGAAAGGATGTATGAGTGATGTTTCGCCAGTAGAACAACAGGGAACTGAGGGAAGTTAACCAACTGATATACAGTTGACCCTTGAACAACCTGGGGGTTAGGGGCGCTGAGCCACTGCACACTGAAAAATCCAAATATAACTTTATAGCTGGCCCTCCATATCTGCGATTCTGCACCTGAGGATTCAACCAACCTCAGATCGTGTAGTACTGTAGTACATATTTATTGAAAAAAAATCAACATGGAAGTTGATCCAGGCAGTTCAAACTCGGATTATTCATGGGTCAACTGTATAATCATTGATAGAGGCATATTTTTGAATTAAAAAAAAAGTTTTATTTATTTATGGCTGTGTTGTGTCTTCATTGCTGTGCGCGGGCTTTCTCTAGTTGTGGCGAGCGGGGGCTACTCTTCGTTGCGGTGCACGGGCTGCTCATTGCGGTGGCTTCTCTTGTTGCCGAGCATGGGCTCTAGGTGTGCGGGCTTCAGTAGTTGCAGCACATGGGCTTCAGGAGTTGTGGCTCGCGGCCTCCAGAGCACAGGCTCAGTAGTTGTGGTGCACGGGCTTAGTTGCTCTGCGGCATGTGGGATCTTCCCGGACCGGGGCTCAAACCCGTGTCCCCTGCATTGGCAGGCAGATTCTTAACCACTGCAACACTAGGGAAATCCCGTATTTTTGATTTTTAAAAGACGTATCTCATTGTGGAAGTAGGTGTTCTGGAATGAATGAAGGCCTTTCTCCTCCTCCCCCTGGGTTAAATGCTTTAGAGATAATGGTGATGAATCAATGTGATACTGTAATTTACTAAATATACATTTGGTCTTTGTCCCTGTTTCTGACCAGCACCTAAAACTCTTGGAATTTCTTCTGATGAGAGTGATAAAAAGTGTCTTTTGTTATGTTAATGAGGCAACTTGTGGAAAGGCCCTCCGTAGCCTAAGGATAGGGGGCCTGGTTGCCAGGAGAACCTATCATGTGATTAGAGGGTTGGAACTTTCAGTCCCACCCCAATCTCTTGGAAGAAGAGAGGGGCTCCATTAATCACTAATGGCCCGCAATTTAACCAATCATGACTACATAATGAAGCCTCCGTAAAACCCCAAAAGGACAGCATCTGGAGCGCTTCTGCGTTGGTGAACACATGAAGATTCTGGGAGACCGGTGCCTGGAGAGGAAGCGTCACCCTCCAACCCCCTGCCTTACCTCGTGCATCTTTTCCATCTGGCAGTTCCTGAATTATACCCTTTTTAATTATTTAATTATTTATTTATTTGCGATACGCGGGCCTCTCACTGTTGTGGCCTCTCCCTTTGCGAAGCACAGGCTCCTGACGCGCAGGCTTAGCGGCCATGGCTCTCGGGCCCAGCCGCTCTGCGGCATGTGGGATCTTCCTGGATCGGGGCACGAACCCGCGTCCCCTGCATCGGCAGGCGGACTCTCAACCACTGCGCCACCAGGGAAGCCCTATACCCTTTTATAAAACAGTAATCTAATAAGTAAACTGTTTTCCTGAGTTCTGTGAGCCGCTCTAGCAAATTAATCCAACCCGAGGAGGGGGGTCATGGGAGCCTCTGATCTATAGACTTGCTGTTGGTGTTGGAAGTGGGGGTAGTCTGGTGGGAATGACCCCTTAACCTGGGGTATATAATGTCAGAATTCTGTTGAATTGTAGGACGCTCAGCCAGTGTTGAGGAATTGTTTGGTGCTGTGGGGAAAAACGTAGGAATTGGGAATAGGACCGTAGTTGGAATCAGAATCGTTAATGAGGATTTTGTTTGGCTGAGTGGGGCGTGCGGGCTGGGGAAACTTGAGAAACGGGATTGGCGGTGGTGACGGAGAGGCAGAGAACCAGAGAGGCCTTGGGAGAAGGTGGCTCGAGAGAGAACAAGAGAGTAGGCGGACATGCGGCAGGTGCCTGCTGTTACTGACCCTTTCGAGTCAGGACCCAACAAGAGTCCTCCTGCCTGGTGTCGCTAGAGCCCGTAGAATGAGACCAAGTTTGGTTCAGAAACAAAGGAAAGCTTTATTATCTGGTCAAAAAATGGAGAGATGCAAGCTCTGCTTTAGATCACAGTGTTCCCCACCTAGGCCGTGGGTGGGGCTGCTTTATCGGGATCTCCTCAGCGGGGAGGACAGGGAATGGGACAGACTTCTGCCCCTTCCGGCGCAGCAGGGCTGCTTATGGCTCCAGATATCAGCTCCAGGTGCAGCCTCTCTGCAGACGGGCCCTGGGCGCCATCTTGGATTGCACCGCCACGTGCAGACTCTCTGCACACGGGCCCGGCCGCCATCTTGTATGGGATCGTCACGTGCAGCCTCTCTGCACACGGCCCCCCGGTCGCCATCTTGGATGCGGTGTCGTTCGCCTCACTTCTGCACACGCCCATCTGAGGCGAGGTGCCGGCGTAGTCGTTCCGCCCTAGGAGCTCCGGTCGGGAGAGCTGGGTGCAAGGCCTCAGCACGTATCCCCCTGTGAGCAAGTGAAACCCGACTAAGCACAAAAGAAAAAAAAAGGTTAGGCTTTATTTTATTACCCAGATTTTATTTTTATTGCCAGGAAATAGTTAATGGGCTTCCCTGGGGACACTTCTGGGGCAGAACATTGGTTAAAAACGGCCCAGATACTTAAAGGGGACATTTGTGAAGCTGTGCACTGAGGTGTGATGGGGGATGTAGCCGCCGCGTCTGCCTCCCCAGAGAGGCTCTGTCCAAACGAAGTCATGGTGTCGGGTTCTGGAGTCAGACCTCGGTTTTCTTGGGAGGAGCGGGTGCCGGTGCCGAGGACACTTACCCGTGAGCAGGCCAGTCTTTTGTTTGCCGTGTTGCTGGGCGCCTGGTAGGAGAATGAAGCGAATGGAAATTCCAAGCACACAATGATATGTCCTCTGTCTAATGTGTCCTGTTCCTGCTGCTGCTCTGCGACGGAGGTTTTGCTTCTGTCTCCCAGCCGTCCAGCTGGATTGAAAATGAACGTCGCTCTTTCCCGCCCCTTTGCCCTCCAGCTCGCTCCCTCGGGCCGGGTCTTCAGCATCCTCCCCGTGGGCCTGGGCTTCTGCCCCGAGCGGGGATTTGTCCCGAGAGGCACCAAAGCTTACTTTGTCCTTTACTTGTCTTTTTTAAAAAAATTTTGTTTGTTTTTATTTTTGGCTGCGTTTGGGTCTTCCTTGCTGCGCGCGGGCTTTCTCTAGTTGCGGCCAGCGGGGGCTACTCTTTGTTGCGGTGCGTGGGCTTCGCGGTGTTGTGGGCTTCTCATTGCGGTGGCCTCTCTTGTTGCGGAGCACAGGCTCTAGGCACGCGGGCTTCAGTAGTTGTGGCGCATGGGCTTAGTTGCTCCGTGGCATGTGGGATCTTCCCGGACCAGGGCTCGAACCCGTGTCCCTTGCAGTGGCAGGCAGATTCTTAACCACTGCGCCACCAGAGAAGCCCCCTTACTTGTCTTTTATTTCCTGGTGAGGATTTGTTTCTGTTCCCTCCTCCTTTGTCACTTTTCTAGCTTGAAATACATTCCTCGCTGTCATTTTGCAATTCTCAGAACTAGAAAGAAAACCAGTAGGAAAATCGAAAAATGGCATGAACCTGTTATTATCATAATTATTGCTCCTTTTATTGCTAAGTCTTGAGGAAGCATCTAATTGTAACTGGCCTTTGGGGACAGCAGTGAACAAGCATAGTTTTTGTACAGAAATGCCCTTGGTTCTTAGGAAGTTGAGGGTTTGACACCAAGAACCATGGACACTCACATACAATGGAAGTGACCAAATGTCCTAATTTTATTGGATTAATCCTAACTTCTTTCTGCCTTTGATCCCTCATCCTTTACTATGAGACCCTAGCCAGGTCTCTTGAGCTCTCTTGGCTTCCACTGGGGCTAGTAAGATCTTACCTGAAGTCAGGGGCAGGACCACATCATCTCTGAAGGCCCCTGGGTACTAAGAGCTACAATCCTGTGAATACTCTTTACTCAGAAGTCCCCCAAACAAAGTCACAATCCAGCATAATTTTAGAATTCCCACTCCCACAGAAGCATTATGAGATAAGAAAACAGTGCTAAAGAAAGGAGACAGTATATACATCAGAATACAGGTCTCTAAAATGTGCATCTCTGCGTCGGGAAGTTGTAGTGGGGGTTTCATCTGCACTCTTTCCAGGTGGCCCCGGTACAGAACATTGATGCTCTTTTGGAGTCTTATGTGAACCAGGGCTGTGCTGGGCACTTCGCGTAATTGCCATTTAACCTTTAGAAGAAATGTGTGTGGTGTGCTCACTTATAGATGAGGAAGCTGAAATCCAGGAAGTTAACTAGCTCAAGCTGAGTGATGGTAAAGGTGACCTTCAAACCTCGTGGGCCTGACACCAGAACTCACACTGTAAATTACATTTAATGCTTGTCGGTGTAGACACCAGGAATCTTATGTCTGTGAAGAGTTTGTTAGTGATGGCCAGGTTCTGGGGACTTGGGAGTAAAAAATAAAGAAGCAGTAAAGAATGTCACCTAACTGGATGCCTGGAAGGCAGGGAACTCCCATCGGGGTTTGGAGAGAGTGAAGGTATATGACCTCTCATAGCACTCGGGTCTTGCCATCAGGGAAGTTTTCTCAGGTGTTCTGGTCCTGACCTATCTGTCTAAGGTGTGTCTAAGGTTGAAGGTTGAAGGAAAGAGCATGTTCCTCTGAGGCAGGAACATTCCTCTGGGAACCGCAGGGCGTGGTGGTGACGTGAGGACATGGGCAGGCAGAGCAGCGGCCGGATGGACAGCAACAGTGGGGAGCCTGACAGCCGTGGGAGCAGAGCCCTGCACAGCTGTGTGGGGGTGTGGAGGCCCGGGGGGCCGGGTGTGGAGATCCTCAGAGCAGGCTGGGGCACACGGAGCCTAGTGCCACTGTGATGCGTCACCTGTCCTCCAGGCTGCTAGGACTTGGGGAAATGACTGTTACCATGCATGCAGATGGATCTGTTATGTTTAGAACATCTTCCTCCAAACTGGGCTGTCTAAATGTACTCTGCTACTGCTATAGCTGCCTTTCTAAAAGGTGAGTTCCAAGTTTTCTGTTGTATTTAATATGGACAGTAAGCCCAGTGACTTCAGAGAGGGGGCCCTTTGTGCTGACCATAACCACAAATCATTATGACTTAGTCACATGGCACTGTGGGATCAGGTACCCACTTTCTTTCTCAGAGTACATTGAGCCCTTGATCCTATGGTGATGGCAGAAGGCCCAGGGGTTCACTGTAACCCTTCTCTGATACTCCTGTCTCCTTCCTGTCATGGGGCTGGGGTCTCCTAATGCATCACTGAGTACTGGTCTGAAACAGAGGGAGGGAGCCCAGTTTGGCTCAGTCCCGTCTTGACGGCTGCATGAAATTGGCCCTCCTCTCCCGTGTGTAAAGCCCCAAAGCAAGGAGGCTTACGTAAGGGCCGCCTTTATGGCTGATGGTGAAAATGCAAGGCTGTTCCCTGGAGTGGCAGACCTTTGAATTTGAAAGCCCATTTCCCACTGGTGTCAACACTCAGTGGAGGGCTCCACCTGGGCTGGGTGGGAACGCGGGTCAGAGTGTTTTCTATTCCAGTCTCCTGTGCAGGATGCAGGAATCCAGACGTGGCTGACTGTTGCCAAGGGACTGCAGGTGGGGCTCAGAGAGCCTTCAGATTTCCTGGCACGGGTGAAGTTCCTCCAGTAGGAGAGCTGGCTCCAGGGGCAGTGGCCTAGCTGTACTCAGGCTGCTCTTGCAGACGGCCTCACTGAAGTTCAAGCCAAGAATAGGGAGTGACAACTGTGAGAACTCAAGCATAGTTTTTTCCCCCAGCAATTCTTTTCAAAATTTTAATTTTAGCAGTTTTTAGTTATGTAATGAATACCTGCATACATTCTCTGTACACATTTAAGCATTACAAATAAAGTGGAAATCCACTTTGACTACCATTCCTGATTCCATCCCCTTGGCTGAATAAAATATAAGTTTATTTTACAGACTTTCAGATGTTTCCTCCATGCAGTTTTTCTCTATACACACGTATATCATCATACATAGTGTGGTTTTGTGTGGATATATTTTTATTTAATTGGTATTAGCTGTACATACCATATAAATTTCTCTGAAACAGCTTTCTTCACTTAACTGTTTTAACGATTTTTTCATATCAATATATGCAGATTTAGCTAATTTTTCTAAGTGTTGCAGAGTTTTCCATAATGTATCATATTTTATTAAAGATACTCTGTCTGGACCAATGGCTCTTTTTTATAAAAACATCGGAGAATACCCCCATACTGTCCTGAAATGAAATTCATAAATATTACAAGTTACTTAAAATATGATTAAAAATCAATATAATGTTCTAGTTGTAATATAAGGATATAAAGAAAAAACATTTATAATAAATTAACATGTACTTTGATATATAAATGACTTGGGCACACTGCAGCAGATGACATCATCAAGTAGACAGATGCTTGTACCAATATAGACTCAAGTGAGTGCTACATTCCCAAATGCAGACAGATCTGGGTGTGATTTGTCGCTGAATTAAATACCCTGGATGACATTGCCATGGACTTCATGATTTTTCTGAGATGATGAACAACTCGTGGTAAAGATTCAAACTAAACAAAGTTCCAGTGTGCCCCAGTTTATTTGGTGGTTCCATTCTTAGAAGTCAACATATATTAAAACTGTGCAAAATTTGCTTTGTGTTTATATATAGTGGAGTTAAGTTCTTGGCTTAGATGTTTTTCACCAACAGTAATGTGGCAGGACACCCAGAGTCCTTGCTGGATGGGGAAAATTCTTCTTTGTGTGAGATACATCATGGCTACCAACCAATAAATACCAGTGGTAACCCCAAAGATCATGACAATCAACACCTGCATAAATTTCCTAGGTATCTCTTGGGGGGTGGCACTGAGAAGTGATGATTTAATGAGGAAATTTACGCTTTTATTTTTTTCTCTAGATTTTTTGCTATTATAAACAAAGTAGCAAAGAGTATCTTTATATTTGCCTTTTTACGTACATGTCAGAACAGGTCTTGGGGGCAAGATAGATCCCCAAGCGATTTCAACTGAGTTGTCCTCACAGGTTGGCTAGGGTGTGAAGTATGACTTCTCTAGAGGATAGCTCTTTCTGTTCCACTTTTTTCTCCTTCCCAGTTAGCTCCCAGACCTGGATCAGAGCTGGTTCTGGTTCACTGGGAAAATTCAGAGCCATGGTCTCCCCTCCATCTCCAGGCAGGCAGCCGTGCTCTGGGTCAGCTGCTCTTACCTGTCCTTCTAATGGAGGTGGCACATTCATGATTTCCAAGAGCTCACCCCACTCTTCGCACATATCAGGTTCAGAACAGGGCAAAATAATTAGAATTGTTATTAGACTGATTTTTGGATTAATGAGGTATCTTAATTGTGCATATTGAAAATTATGAGTAGCTTTGAGGCATTGGAGAGATGGTGAAGTTGGACTTTTTCCCAGAGAGACTGATGAAAAAGAAAGAGGTAAAAAGTTCTCCCACAGTGACTGGGAAAGAGAGGAGTCAGAAACGGACTCTCAGGCTGGCAGAGAACTTTGAGGACATTTAGTCTGAGTCTTTGATGCCCATTCCACAAGAGAGACCCCTTTAGAAAGCGTTGGATGAAGCAGGTGCTGCTGAATGTTCTGAGAGAAAGAAACAGAATTTCAGAACTTTACAAAGAAGCTGTTACAAGATTTGAGATTTATTCATCAGTAAGAAACAAAAGGCATTTTGGTTTTTAAATGAGGAAAGGTATTGGAGCAGGAATGTTGTGGGAATAAGTTTCCCTTCAGAAAAGGAAAACAGTAGACAAAACTTGAGTTTGCATTTTGTTTCTTTTGCTTTGTCGGTACCATCTTTTGTGGGTTGTGCCTGTTTTACTAAATAACTAATATACAGGCCTCAGCAATGGACAAAATATTTATATATATATATATTGCTTGGTGACAGTTCACAAACTTGCCAAGTTTTTATTGTTAAGTTGTACACCCTGAGGTTGAAAAAGAGGAGATTTAGTCCTAGGTTACATGTTGAGAAAATGACAGAAATAAAACCAAGTCCAGGTCTCCTGAAACTTAATTACCCTTTACAACAAACTGGCTCCAAGTTAATTTAAACTTGTAGAATGTTAAGATGAGCATTTATTTTTGTAAATTTCTTTGGAATGTCATATTTTCTTAGATTCTCCCTAATGTTTGCTTGCTTGGGCATATTTATTCATTGCCACCTGGTGGTAAATAAGAAATATTATGGGGAAGAGGAGAAACAGGGAGATGGCAAAACACTTGTTAGTTATTCCATACAGCCATCTTGGTTCAGAAATTTGAGATTCAGACACTGAAAAATCGCAGGTAGGTAGAGCTGGTTTCTTCTGGCCCCACCGGGCAATGGAAAACCCTGTCAAGCCACGTGGCTTCCTGATTTTCCATCAAGGGTAAAGGCAGAGTTGCAGGAGCTTCTTGATGTTTTCCTGCAGAAAAAAAACAAAGGCATAGACAGTGTATCTAATAATAAAGAGCAAAATCTGGAGCACATATGGCATCCTTAAATAAGATTAAATGAGAAAATGCTATATGCAAACGTGCTTAGCTTAATGCCAGCCACAAATTAGGTTTTCAATGAGTGATGGTTCAATTTGAGATTATATTTCGTTCCTAGAACTTTCTACTTAATAACTTGTGATTTTAAAAATTATTTCTCGCCTCTTACTTTTTTTTTTTTTTTTCCTGCCCGCGTGGCTTGCAGGATCTTAGTTCCCAGACCAGGGATTGAACCCATGCCCTTGGCAATGAAAGGGCAGATTCCTAACCACTGGACTGCCAGGGGATTCCTTTTCCTCTTTTATCGCCATGGTCTGATGGGCAAAAACTAACTACTCCACCAGCCTATCTGCCTGGGAGGCCAGTGCCCATTCCCTACTGGTTCCACACTCACCCAGTGTTCCTGCCACCATTCTGCCATCCTTCCCTATGTTTACCCAGTTGGAAACTACCACTGCAGCCAACTGAAATCCCTCTATTTCCTTCATTTCTGGAGATGCAGACAAAATAATGGGAGTTTTCTATGGGGATTGTCAGGAGGAGCTGGAAAGTTGCGAATGATTTTTTTTTTCTTGCAGGTTTATTGAGATACAATTGATGCACAGTACTATATAAGTTTAGGGTATATAGCATAATGATTAGACATACATATGTCATGAAATGGTTATCACAGGTAGTTTAGTAAACATCCATCATTTCATATAGATACAAAATTAAAGAAATAGAAAAAAATTTTTTCCTTGTGATGAGAACTCTTAGGATTTGCTCTCAACTTTCCTATATAACTTACCACAGTGTTAATTGTATTTATTGTGTTGTACTTTACATCCCTAGCACTTGTTTATCTTATAAGTGGAACTTTGTACCTTTGACTGCTTCTGGTAACTACAAATCCTATCTCTTTTTCTATGAGTTTGTTTTTGAAGTATAATTGACTTATAACACTGTGTTAGTTCCTGGTACACAACATAGTGATTCAGTATTTCTATACATTTCACAATGATCACCATGATAAGTCTAGTTACCATGTGTCACCACACAAAGGTAATATATGATAATTGACTATATTCCCCACACTGTACATTTCATACCTGTGACTCATTTATTTTGTAATTGGAAGTTTGTACCTCTTAATCTCCCTCACCTGTCCTCCCCCCCGCCCCCC
>NW_006793703.1:8307654-8344451 GCF_000442215.2 Lipotes vexillifer
CCCCGCTTCCCCGGCAATCACCTGTTTGTTCCCTGTATCTATGACTTTGTTTCTGTTTTGTTTGTTCATTTGTTTTTAGATTTTATATACAAGTGAAATAATACAATATTTGTCTCCCTCTGACTTATTTCGCTTAGCATAATGCCCTCTAGGCCCATCCATGTTGTTGCAAACGGCAACATTCTTTTTAATGGCGGAGTGATATCCCATTATATATATCACATCTTCTTTATTCATCCTTTGATGGGCACCTTGGTTGCTCCCATATCTTGGCTATGCTCTTTTTTAACTCCTTCTCTTCTCCACTGAGTTTAAGAGGACATCTGTAAACTTCCGCATCATTGTGGGAGCACATTGGATGCTGTGTTCTTCGTTTGCCTCTTTATTTTATCCCCCAGTTCCCACTAATAGTGGTATATAGGTCAGCACATTTTGGCCTCATCCCAAGAAGTGTTTCATAATTGGCTACCACCAACACTCCCTTCACCCCTATGCCTCCAGGAAGCTGTATGATGCTGAGTGGCGGGGGTGACGGTGTTCAAGGGTCTGAGGAGGCACAAGATGGAGGGGTTAGAAAGAAAAAATCAGGAGAAGAATCACCATTTGAAAAATGGAAATCTTAGATTATGATTTTTTGAAGCAAAATGATTAAGCCATTTTAGAAACATGACTCATATTGACTTCTGCCCTTTCTTCCTCCAAATGATTATGAAAAACACATACTTGGAAGATTTTAATAAAATTATGAATATTAGATCATTATAATTCCTGTTTATGGAGGACAGCAGTACAATACTTAATTGCAAGAGGAAAATGAATCTGTGCTTCTAGGAGGCACTGCCACTTACAAAAACCGAGGAGGAATACCTTGGCTATCTTAGTTTATAGCCCGCTACTTGTTGCCTTTTCTCATTTTTCCTTTAAAATTTAATCAAAGTTATATAGGCGTCTAGTTTAAAGAGCCAGATATTTCTATTTCTACCAGTTTGTTTTGAAAAACAGTGGTTCTTGGTTGCCATCTTCTTCCAGTCTCCCTTTCCTAAGGAAACTACTTTCACTTTCTTTGATGTGTGTGTGTGTGTGTGTGTGTGTGTGTGTGTGTGTATGTTTCTGTCTTTGCCTCTAAATTATATGCTTGTATTGCTACTTTTGATTTTTCAGTCTCAGGCATTCATTCCACTATGTGATATGAAAACTTAGTTCTTCCTCACTTCATTTCCATGGCAGATGCTTTCATCCCACTTTTCAATATAGTTTAATTGTGATGTTGGCTAGCTCAATATTCAGTGTTTGAAATATTAGGACTGTGACCTGATAAGAAATATACATTTGGTCCCTGCCTTCAGTTCCTGACACAGAACTCCTAAACCCTTGTAATTCCTGATTGTTAGGGGTAACAGGAGCATCTTTTGTTCTACTATATGGTCTTTGATCCCAATTCCTGACAAAAGAGCTTCTAAGACTCTTGGCTTCTCTGGAGTGCTAGGAGTGCCTTTTTGTATGCTAATGAGATGACTGGGGGGCCCCAGCTTCAGGATGGGGGCAGATCACCAGAAAGACCCAGGCTTGATTAGAAGGCTGGAACTTTCACCTCTGCCACCAACCTTGGGGAGATGAGGTGTCTGAAGATTGAGTTAATCACCAGTGGTCAGTGATTTAATCAATCATACCTACATAATAGAGCCTCCATAAAAACCCTAAACAAGGGGATTCAGAGGCCATATGGAGGTGAACACATCCATATGCTGTAAGGGTGGGGAACTGCACTTAAAAGCCTTCTGCACCTCGTCTTGTTAAGAAGAAACAGGCCCCAAGTGGAGTCACTTGTGTTAAGGCTCCACATCAGCAAACCAAGACTTAAATACCTAACCTAATTGCAGTTATAACCTCTCCCAGAAATGTAAACTTTTACCAGTCAACCTGGAATTACCTGATCAGCAATAATGAGATAGTCCACTGGATGGGCCCCTTCTGTTCCCCTTAGGAGGACAACTTTGCCTAAAAGAAAGCATTTTTTTTTGCTAATACAGTAATTTCCTTTTTCCTCCTCTTCACCTTTAAAAACCTTTCCATTTCTATACTGAGTGGAGATCCTTTCTATTGCTGGGATAGATAGCATGCTGCCTGATTCCTTCATTGTTCAGTAAAGTCAATTAGATCTTAAATTTTACTATGATGAATTTTGTTTTTTAACAGCCCTATGTAGTTTTCCATCTAGCTGTTTATCCGAATCCTTTATAATAAACCCCAAAACGTAAGTTAATTGTTCCCCTGAGTTCTGTGAGTTGTTATACAAATTATTAAACCTAAGGTGGTGGTGTGGGAACCCCCAATTTATAGCTGATTGGTCAGAAGTACAGGTGACAAGTGGAAAGCAGTCTTGTGGGACTGAGCCCTTAACCTGTGAGTCTGCACTAGCTTCAAGTAGTCAGTGCCAGAATCCAACTGTAGGCCATCTGGTTGATGACTGGAGATTGGAGAATTTGTTGGTGTGAGACCCTCTCCCCATTTGGTGTCAGAAGTGTTGTGAGTGGACAAACAAGTTTTCTTTTAATGAAAATGTAACTGTTATTCATGATGGAACCATTTATTAAACAATATTTTTTCCTTTCCTGTACGGATTTTTGCTTTCTGTTCAGTTAGTAATTGTCTTGTTTTGTTTGCTTTTGCTCTCAAACATTAAAAAAAAAAAAAATAAAACACTTCATTTCTTTTTTTAATAACTTTTAGAAAATATTTATTGTATTTCTTTATTTGGCTCTGTCGGGTGTTACTTGCGGCACAAGGGATCTTTGTTGCGGCATGCAGGATCTTTCATTGTGGTGCACAGGCTTATCTCTAGTTGTGGCGTGCGGGCTCTAGGGTGTGCAGGCACAGTGCTGCATGTGGGATCCGCATTGACCAGGGATTGAACCCTCAACCTGCATCCCCTGCATTGGAAGGCGGATTCTTAACCATTGGACCACCAGGGAAGTCCCTCAAGCTCTTTATCAGTGGTTTAAATCTTTCTCAACAATTTTGGTCTCATCAGGTATTCAAAGATTTTATTTGTCTGAGAAAGTCTCTCCTGGAGCCTCTTGTCCTGCTTCTAAATGGACATGTCCCCATGCTTGGTGCACCTCCCTTCATTTAGAGATCTGCCTTTTCAATCATCCTAGTGATTTGTTTGCATCTGTCTTGGATCTTGTATTGTCTGTACCCTATGTCTTCCTTTATCATGGTGTACTCTCTAGCTTTGGAGTAGTTCCCAGAGAAAGTATATAGAAAGTAAAGTATATAGAAAGTAAAGTATATAGAAATTCTTTTATTGAGACTTGGCTTGGCTTATCTGAATATTCTTTATTTCCACCTTGCACTTCAGTATCCAGATAGAGGACCTAGGTTAGAGATAATTGTTACATTGCCCTTTAGCTTCCAAAATTACTTTCAAGAAGGCTAAAACCACTCAATTTCTAATATTTTGAATTTGGTATCCTCCCTCTTTTCCCTCTGTAGAAGCTTGTAGGATCTTTTCTTATGCTCAGTATTCTGAAATTTTATGATGATGTGCCAGATACTTGGTGGATCCTTTTAATATGAAAATCCATATCCTTTAGTTCTGGGAATTTTTCTTCATTTATTTTGTTGATGCTTTTCTGCCCTCTATTTATTATATCTCTCTTTTTAGAATTTCTATTTCTTGGGTATTGGATATTGTGGACTGGTGTTCTCTGTTTTTTCACTACATTTTTTTTTTTTTTTGGCTGTATTTTCTGAGATACTTCATAAATTTTATCTTCCAACTCTTCTACTGAGTTTTAATTTCAGATGTGCTTTTATTTACAAAGAGTTCCCCTTTTGAAATTTTTGAGTGTTGCTTTTAAACAACATTCTCTTATTTTATATAGTTTTGTCATTTTCTCTTAATTCTCTGGGAATATTGATATTGGGGGGGGTGGGGGGAAGATTTCTTTATCTTGCTTTGTTTTTTCCTCCAAGTAGCTATTTTATTTCTTTGTTTTGGTTTTATCTTCCATGTTTTCTCAGATGTCCCAAACTCCTTGTTGTCTGCTCTGTTGAGTGAGGGATGGAAAGGCTGGTTGGAAACCAAGCTCATGAATGGGACTTGTTGACCATAGGCTTCACTGTAGAGTGATTGACTGGGCCAATTATTTGAGGACTCTCTGATATCTTCCTCTGGGAAAGTTCAAACTCTTGGAAAAAGGCTATTCTTACCTCCTGCCTGGAGGGTGAAGGCCTGGGTGCCAATGTTCTGGACTCCAAGTGAGGGGAAAGCGTTTGTCCGCCTAATTTCACTGTTTTCAATATACCTTTGCCCCAATTTTATTTAATATGCACCCAGCTCAGAGATCCTGTTTAACCCTCTCCAGAGAATACACCTCCAGTCTTTTCCTGGGGTAGGCAGGAGTGGTTGCTCAGTTACGCAAAAGGAGAGAAGTGATCTGGGAATCTGAACCTTAAACTGACTTTTTGCTAATTTTTACCATTTTTTCTTTGATGGTACCTGGTACCACAAATCCTGAGTAAAAGTCAGGTTATTTTTTGATTTTTCCTTCTGCCTGCACAGAGTTCAGTTTCCTCAGCTCTGCTCTGTTTTTATCATTCTTCCATCTACATACTTTCCAGCCTTCCAAATCTTTGTGCTGTCATTGTGAATTGGTGCCTTGAAAATAATTTTTAAAAAATTCCTTTACAGTCAATTTAGAAGAGTTTTGGAAGGGAGTGGAAGAAGATGCATTGACTCAATCTGTCTTTTTCCCTCTTGATAACTTTTGATCTGGGACAGTAGTTTCAAATTTGTTTTTTCAGTGGAGTTCTGTCTTTAACTTAGATCTTATGCAGAAGCTCAGTCTAGAAAGTAGATATAAACAGAGCTGCTTTGTGTGAAGAGAAGATGAGAAGCTGTGGTTCTACTTTCTCAGTTTTCCTTTGCCCCTTCACTACTAGAAGGAGCCCATGGAAGGCATGGCTTCTAAACCATAGATTTAGAAGTTGTTGAACATGATTTCTCTCTCCAGTAGACATTAGAGTGAACTTTTTTTTTTTTTTTTTTTTTTTTTTTTTTGCGGTATGCGGGCCTCTCACTGTTGTGGCCTCTCCCGTTGCGGAGCACAGGCTCCGGACGCGCAGGCTCAGCGGCCATGGCTCACGGGCCCAGCCGCTCCGCGGCATGTGGGATCTTCCCGGACCGGGGCACGAACCCGTGTCCCCTGCATCGGCAGGCGGACTCTCAACCACTGCGCCACCAGGGAAGCCCATTAGAGTGAACTTTATGGCAGTATGGAAGGACCACTGATTTATTCCTTAAGAGATTAATTGTATTGCTTCCAATTTGTTTAAATGGTGCAAGACAGAGAAAGAGCTCTTCAAAAACTTTTTGATTTGAAATAAAATTGGACTCTGGACCTCCTTGCAGGCTAACCTTATCATCATAAAAATGCTATTTTTATTTGAAAGGAAACTGTATAAATTTTCCTGAATATTAAAAAATGTTTAACTTGCTTATACATTTTGATAATTGAGGATGTTGGAAATTCCCAATTTAATTTTAGAGAGCTAAAATGCTGTTTTATATTGGCTTGCTCTCAGAGCCAATGTTTTATCCAAAATTATTTACTTAAATAGAAGAGTGAGAGGAAGCTTTAGGGCCAAAATATTATTTAGAACTCATTCAGTATGAGCATCATTGAAACTGTGCATGATTTAGCTTCATATTTATGTGCAGTCTCTCCATTAAAAACGTTGTTATTTCCTTACTTCTCCACCTTTCTGTGGCACAGACCATCAGTTACCTGATGAAACCATGGAAGAATATGGAAGTATTTGCACACTGCAGGTCACTCAAAGGTCCAGTGGGGAATGGACACCAAGATTTACAAACCTTGCCAAATAAAATGTGTATTTTCACATGTCTTTAAGATGACTCAGTGAATTTTTGAACGTAATAAGAAAAAACAAAACAAAACAAAGAAGCGAACTAATGAACAGAAACCAAAAAAACTCCTTTACAAGTGTAGAGCACCAAAATGAAGGGAGTACAAATAGATCTTTTTGGAATCATACACTTGGAATCTGACTTTCTGCTGTTATGTGTTTGACACTAGCATCATTTCATAGAAGACTCAGGCATTATCTTGAAAAAATATTGCCAGTTGTGCTACAGAAAAGGGTTTATATGTTTCATTTGCAAGCATGAGACACCTTTAGAAAGGAGAAACAGGGCCCAAACTCTTATGAGAATCACCTGGTATTTTTGATGGCTTTTGTGTATTGAAAGGGCTCTTAACAACAACTGAAAGAGTTGCTCTGCCTGTGGCCTCCTTTGGAGGCAGATGATGAATGGGATGTTGACTAAAAACTATTCACACCCTAAAGGTTGAGGGTTATGTTTTATTCGGAGGGAATTTTTAGCTCTTCAAGCCCAGGAGGCAGCATCTCAAGGAACCCTGAGAGAACTGCTCCAGGGAGGCAAGGCGGGGGCTAGGATATATATGAACTTTGCAACAAAGGGCAGGTAGTCTGAACGTCAAAAATTATTGTTAATGAAAGAAAACCAGATATCCCAAGTTAAGGAATTTAACGCTTTTCTATGTATGGGAAGATGCAGGAGTCTGGGCTCACTGAAATCATTCCTTTGAAGTGCACCTCAGCTGTCTGGGGCCAGTATCCTGTGTTTTCATATCCTGAGTTTCCTCAGGGCTCACCATGGAGAATGGCTGCAGTTTGATGGCTGCTAGATGGCAGGTATGCTTTTCCTTCCTGAGTTTCCTTCGTTGGCTTGTGGCTGCAATCGCTGTTGACAGTGACATCCTTTGTTTACTGTTATGGCAGGCAATATTCCATTTATCAGGGACATGGGACCTCTCTAAGACACGTCTAGTGGAGCGCTGAGAGATGGATGAACAGGTACCTGAGGAACGGTACTCTTTCAACCTTCTTATAGAAGAGTATCAAAATGGGAGAAAACATTCACTTTGTAGAGCTGTTAACTGTAGAAAAGGAAAAGTCTTGGGAAAGACTGTTTCTGGGAAAGCATATGTTTTGATGACTGTGCAAGTCACATGAAAGTTGCCTGTGAACACACAGGGAACACTTGGTTACATGTGACCACAACAGGGCGTGTGTACCATGGCCTCAACTTGCTTCTTGATGACATCATGAAGCTGGCTTTTCACCGAAGGATTCTGAGAAGAGCCAAAATGTTGTGAAACCTGCAGAAACCACGCATTGCTGCTGTCTTTGAGAAGCCAGAGAAAACCAGCAAAGAACTAAATCACGTCACTAGAGCTGTGTTGCAAAACCATTGGTCAGATGGGATTATCTGCTCTTTGATAACCTTTTGAGAAAAATAAAGCAGCTCTTCAAGCAAGCGACATACCTCTTTCTCCTGAGGTCTCCACTGTAAATAGTTAACCTTGGTTTTATTTATTTTAAATCTTTTGCACATAGACCTCTCACCTTTGGAATCTTGAGTGAGACCATGTGAAGTGGGAAGCAAGGCTATTATCTGTGAGTGGTCATGGGGGAGGACCCTGACTCCGGGATCTTCCTTGCTTCACCACCTTTACCTCTGCTTTCTTATACCCTCCTCTCTCTTTCCGTTTTTCCCCTTTTTGGTCTGTTTTCACGTTCACAGGCGTTCCTGCCTTTTACAACCCACTTTAGTTGGATCTTTCTTAGTGGTTACTTGAGTCTGGGTTGGCTGATCTGAACCAGTGCCCCTTTGCATGGTGGGCAGTGGAGGCAAAATGTAACGTGTGAAATCACTTTATAAATGGCAAGGTGATGCTCTAACAGGTGGGTTGTTATTATCTTAAGCATTATCATAGGAAGTGGTTCATCCCACAGACAGTAGTCCCTCCCTGGGGGCTTGTTCTGAGCTTTATTCTTAGCTCCTCTTATCGTCCCACCAACTCTTGCTTCCTCTGGCTCTTATTGTGATGTCCACTCTGGATCTGATCTGCCTATTTCCATTCTCTGTCTTTCCCTTCTTCTTGTTATGACGTATCTGCTCTCTCTCATTTCCTCAGAGGCTTCTTGGGAAATGATTAATTTTGGTTTTCTAAGCACATTGAAGCTAAAGTGTCAATGGCGAACAGATTTGATGTTAACACGTTAGGGAAACTCACTTTTTAAGTGGAGACTCCTTGAACTCCAATATGGAGCCTGCCAGTGAAATTTTAGGCAGCGTGAGCAGTCACTAGAAGGGAAAGGGAGCCTTTGCTTAGTGTTTCCGAGACGTGTGCATATGTATGACTTCTTATTCCACCCATATATAATACGTGCAAGATATGGAATAAAATACTAACTTGGGACATGAAGGGTCAGGGAAGGTTTGTGGTCATGGGAGGCAAACAGGGATAAGGACTTTTTCTGACTTTTAAGGAAAAGTTAGAAAAGAAATAGTATAGTGAGAAATGTAGTGCAAAATATGAGTATTTTCAGTCACCCTTGGAACCTCTGTTCTGTTACCATGTTCCTACATCTGGCCCTAATGAAGAACAGGCAAATACAGGTTTGGCAAACAGAGACAGGGTGTCATTGAGCTGGGAGGGATTTGCATGCCCCGGGAAATCACGGGGATCCTCTTTTCAAATCCTGGAGGACCGGCAGGGGTGGGGGGGGGGGTGGGGTGGTGGTGGTGTTTGCTGGTTGCTACGCTTTTGCCTGAATCCAAGGAGAGCCTCTGAATCTATAGTCTCAACAGAGTGTGGCTTGTCCAGAGAGGCTGTGGATGTGCCCCAGCACCCCAGAGGAGAAGCCGAGTCTGAGCAGAGCCTCCCTGGAGAAGATGCCCTCCTCACCCATGTTGATCTTCATGGTCATCTTTTTCCTGGAGTTGTTGGCTGCCATGCTGCAGAATGGCTTCATAGTTACTGTGTTGATCAGGGAGTGGGTACAATGCCAGACACTGCTTGCAGGCGACATGATTGCGGTGGCCTCCCTGGCCGCCTCCCGGTTCTGACTGCATGGGATGGCCCTCCTGAACAACCTCGTAGCCTTCTTTGGTTTTGGTCCCAAAATACAGTATTTCAGCATCCCCTAGGACTTCATCAACTCTCTTACTTTCTGGCTTACTGCTTGGCTTGCTACATTCTACTGTGTGAAGATCTCATTCTTCTCTCACCCCATCTTCTTTGGGCTGAAGTGGAGGATTTCTCGGTCAGTGCCCAGGCTGCTGCTGGGCTCCCTGATCTTATCTGCTCTGGTAGTCATCCCATTAGGCACTGGGAACACAATTCGTGTGCAGATGGTTGCTTCCCAGAGTTCTCATGGAAACAGCACCCTGGCTGGTAGAATACAGACTGTCTCTTTGTACTTTTTTCTACCTCATGTAATTATTATGCGGTCAATTCCATTTCTCCCGTCCCTGGTGTCCACCCTCTCGTGTTCTCGCTGCGCCGGCACTTGGGGCAGATGAGGGACCATAGACCTGGCCCCGAGTGATCCCAGCACCCGGGCTCACACCGTGACCCTGAAGTCACTTGCCTTCTTGCTCATCTTCTACCATCATATTACCTGTGCCTGATTATTGTTGTTATAAACATCCTAACCCTCTGGAATCACTGGCGCTGGGCCTGGGAAGTGGTGACCTGTGCAGGCATCTGTCTGCACTCCAGCATCTCGGTGCACAGCAGCCCCAAGCTGAGAAAGGCCCTGACGAAGAGGCCTTGGAGAGCCCTGGGCAAGGAGCAGTTTGTCTCATCAGTGTCAGTAACTGCTGTCACTGGACAAGCCCATGGGTGGCAAGAATGCACAAGGTTTGGGTGTTGTCCTCTCTGTTCATTTCCTTCTTTCTTCCCCACTCTTTCTACACCCCATTAATTCTTTTTCCACTCCTCTCTGTTTCTACCCTCCCTTCCAGTGGTCCTAGCCCCTCGTCTGGGTCCCAAACCACCTTGGACTAGAATGGTGGCCTCATTTCCTCACAGGCCTCTTTCACTCTCTACGTAAGCAGCCCTAATAATATATTCTCCAAGGATCATTTTGGTCTGTATTCCCTTTACAGAGACCTGTAATGGTTGTCAGTTGTTCTGTGGTCAACCTAAAGTTTTTTTTGAATGGTGACATACGTTGTCTCACACCATCCCACACCACCCCACACCATCTCACACCATCCCACACCACCCCACACCATCTCACACCATCCCACACCACCCCACACCATCTCACACCATCCCACACCACCCCACACCATCTCACACCATCCCACACCACCCCACACCATCTCACACCATCCCACACCACCCCACACCATCTCACACCATCCCACACCACCCCACACCATCTCACACCATCCCACATCACCCCACACACATCAATTGCCCTCCTCAACCTTGCTGTGCTCTCAGGGCTCAGTCTCTCTACTTCAGCCCAGGGAAGCTTCTCTCTGTCTCCCTGCATGCTCTTCCCTGCAGGCTGTGGTCTTTTGGCCCATCTGGAACTTCCTTCTTTCCTTTCTCTGCTGTTTTTTGCCATTCCCTTCTTTTGTGCCCTGCTTAAGACCAGTTCCACCCATGGAGCTTTTTCTTTTGAACAATTGATGTCTGAGGGCATGTATGAGTTTTGTGCCACTATAGGACCTGCCCATGGTTTTGTGTGTTCAGTGTATGTTGAATTAAAAGGAATTTTCTGATGTGGAAATGCTTTGGCCAACAGAAGATAGAAAAGGAAAACAAAGGAAATTTGCTGTAGCTTAAAATTTTGAGAATCTTACCCTTCCTGTCCACTCATCCAGGAGGTGGACCCTGGATGCCGATGTCTAGGATGGTAGTCTCTAAATTAGGGTGTTTGCATCCCGGAGTGTGTTCAAAATGATCCATTGGGTGTAGAAAGAAAAGCGTGACAATTTCCATTTCCATTTCCATTTATTTTTATCTCATCCTTTTAATCCCTATTTCTGATATGTGTTTTATGATGTACATAATGTATTAGTAGAGTATTACAAGCATATAATTAAAATAAATAAACATGCATATGGTGGAATTCATGTTCATAATTTTTTTTTTTACCTGATGGAGTTTACTATAAAAAAGTGTGGAGACCAAGAGACCAGAAGAGATTGGGAAAAACACCATACATGGTTAACAGATTTATATGTCTGAGCTAATCAAGGTAGGAGTAATAAACAACAGAACAGAGTAGAGTTTACAAAGGATTTTCAAGTAAATAACTGCATTTATGATAAGTTGTCCAACAGTCTTGGGAGCTGAGACCCCAAAACATTTCTTGGGAGCTGAGACCCCAAAACATTATGTTGTAATGCTAGCTGGAGGCTGAGCTACGGCAAGAAGAGCAAGAAAGAGGAACAGAGATGAGGTAACAGGGTGAGGAGTTTTCACTTGGAAGAAGATGATTAGGGCTTTAAAAGAGGAGATTCCCAAATTGTAGGAGAGGAGCACAAGGGATTTCCCAAAGAGTAGAGAGAGGGTGAAGCTGGATAGAGGAAACTGTGGAAAGCTGGGACTATCATAAAGAAATTTTTTCTTTTTTCCTTTTTTTTTTGGCAGCAATATGAGTGAGCTGGGAGGGCAATAATAAATTGCGGGGACTGAATTTTGGGGCTTAAGCCACAAGAGGGATGGGTGGAGGCAGCAAAGGCAGGAGCATCAGGGATGTCACCTGGAAGACTGGCTTTACCTTGGACAGAGCTCCAGAACTTTACTCAATGTCTTGGGTGGGAGGGGAATGGTGGTGTGACTCTCATGTTCTGCAACATTTTCACAGCCTTTTGATTTATGCCAGGACTAGTGGGCTTATCTCAGGAGTTTTTAATGGGTTGATGTTCTCAACCTCCGTTTCCTAGGCTCTAGCTCATAAGAGCCCATAAACATTTGGTGGCCCCATCTTGACCAAAGACACAGCCTAATCTCTCATCCTGACTTTCAGAGCCTTCTGGGATCTCTCCCCAGCCTGCCTTTTCAGCCTGATATGCCACCATTCCCTTATGGAAATACTCTGCTGTAGTCAAACTTATCTATTTCCTGGACATGACCACACTTCCGTCTCCTTTACTGGTGTCATCTCTCTGTCCTTTCAGCATACAGGACAGCACCTTTGCTGTCCCACAGTGAAGGGGCTGCTGACGTTACTGAACTCTTCTCAGAATTCTTGGCATGGAAATAGGATGACACATACATTTAGAACCACAGCCTGGGAGTGCTCCTTTTTTATCCTCTGAGAGAGAGAACTGAGCTAAGTGTTTCCCACACAGACAATGTACTCAGGATTCCTACCTCTACCACCCTCATGATCATACGTACAAAGACTACCTGTGAAAATTTCAAAATTCTCAGACTTGGCTTCCACCAAATAAAGTCTGAGAAAGCAAAATGTAACAAACAAAAAGCACAAGCAACAAAAGAATCACCATAAAACATATTCCATGTTAAAAGACAAATGATTGTTCACACTTTTGGATTAACTTAATCTGCACATAGCCTATGTCCAGTAAATGTTTGTGGTTTATGATTAGTGCATGAAAGCACTTTGAGGGCAGATACCTAGTTCATTGTTACAGCCCCAGCACCTTTCACAGGGTCATTATGATATACAGGAGATGCTTATTAATTGTTGTTGGTCAAATTGAGGGTTAACAGCATATTTTTCCCATTATATGAGCCATCAAATATGTAGGAAGTAGATGGGAAAAGATATAAATTTTCCATATTGAGAACTTTGTGGCTGGCCGGACGCCAGAGCTACGAGCTCAAAGTTTGCTTTATTGCTCCGTGTTCCAGGAGCAAACAGCCAAATGTCAGCCAGAGAAACAAGGGCAGGGTAGAGAGCAGCTGGGAACTTATCCCCTGGAGATTTGCATCTTCTGAGAAAGGCAGAGTGAATTAGTCGCCTTAGTTCACCTCTCCTTTCCCCAAGATCACCATGTTCACTACTACAGCAGGGCTTCTGTCTTGGAAGGACAGTTCTACCTGGACCTTTGTCTCAGGTGAACTGGGAACTAGAAAGAGATGCTGACAGTTCTGGATTCTGTTCTGTCTTTGTGGGATTCTATGCATGGAAATAGTAAGCTATGGTGCTGGTCAGAAGATGAGTGTTCTATAAAATACTCCCTCACTCTCATGTTACTTGATCCTGAGCCTTCACTATTGCCATAGCTGACCCAGAACCCTTTCTGCTTGCCTTACTCTCTGTGACCCATTAACCTGCTCACACGTACCTGAGTAAGTAAGCACTCACCTGATGGCTTTTTTTTTTTTTTTTTATTCTTTGAGCCTCATTCCTATTGAAAATGTGGCCTTTGCTTACTCCACCTTCCTCTAATTAAAGCAGATATCCAGTATTTGGTGCCTTGGACCTCTATTGCATCCCTGATGCTCTCCTGAATTTTCCTTGGACTACTTGTCCCTCCACAGGGTGGATAGCATTATAATAAAGCTTGTCATCACCACCTTACTTATTTCTTATACATGTGTAGAGATTGCTAGTTTCCACATATACACCCATATATGTGTGTGTATATATATTCACATATATTTGTGATCCATATTTTATAGATGAAGAAAGTGGGGTTCAGAGAGGTTAAACGACTAGTCCAGAGATCCATAGGTAGTGACTGTGACAAAGCTCAAAGCCTGGTCTTCTGACTTCAGCTGCGGATGAAGAAGATGGGATACAAGCTGTGCTGCTAACTGTGCACAGATTGCTGGTCTTGGAATCAGTTTGGGTCTTGGTCTTTTCTCCAAACTGTGACTTTAGGTGGGAGTCTTAATCTATAACTTGAGGCTTCGTTTATTCATCTATAAAATGATTTAATGTCTTTTTTGATGTTTCTAATGTTTAAAAAAATTTTTTTTATTGGGGTATAGTTGTTTTACAATGTTGTATTAGTTTCTGCTGTACAGCGAAGTGGACTTCCATGTGCTATACAGCAGGTTCTTTTTGGTTATCTATTTTATACATACTAGTGTATATATGTCAATCCATTTAATGTCTTCTTTCACTCTGAAAACTGAGATTCTAGTCCTAGAATCTAGTCTTATCCTGTGAATTAGAACAGATGATACTTTTCACATCATACAGATGGAGAAACTGAGGCACAGAGGGGCCTACTGACATACCCAGTAACTCACAGTGATGGTGGAACTAGGACTAACACTTGCCTTGGTTCCTAGCCCAGAGTTTTTCCTGCCATAGCCCATTAGTGCTATAGCTATCATAGTAGGCTTTACTATATGAAATGCCCTTTAAAGGTCACTAATAAAATACGGTTAAAAAATTCACTTGCTTGATTATGTATAATTGTCTGCTGTGTTCTATTTGATGATAACAGTCACCACAAGTAATAGCATTTGAGTTAACCTCTCTCAGTAGAGGTTTTGTTCAGTTTTCTGCCTGTCAAAGGGGTTTTCTAAAGGCACTTGCTTCATAGGGTCATTGTGAGAACTGAAGACAATGAAGATCACTTAGAACAATGCCCAGAACATACCAACCAACCAAGGATGTGAGCTCTGACTGTTAGTAGCAGGTGTGCTCACTGGATTTCCTCACAGAGCAGCCAGTAGGTGTGTGGTCATATCTTAGGTGTCAGCTTAGAGAGGTCTAAGCTCCCATGTAAGGGATGCTAAATGCAAGGGCCTGATATAGTATCCACAGCAATGTTGATATAGGCAGACAGTAGGCAGAGGAAGGACAGGCAAATTCATGGGCAGGCAGGGGGACTTTTGAAACTGAGCCTTAATGATATTTGCATCTATTCAGAGAAGAAGAAACCTCTTCACCCTCCTCAGGTAGCCCACATCCTCTACTTTATCCTCTGTATGGAGGGAAGCTGGAGAGACCAGCATCATACAGGACCTTCCAGAGACACCCTACAGGAATAGACTTTGAAGTCTTGGGACCCATCTTGTCTGCAGGAGAGATGAGTGGAGAGGACATGGTTCCAGGACCTCAGTTGGCTGATAAGATAGCCTTTATCTTTGCTATCATTTTATTCCTTTTGTGCTTGGTGGCAGTGGTGGGTAATGGCTTAATCACCGTGGCACTGGGCATGGAGTGGTTGCTGCAGAGAACTTTGTCACCCTGCAATAAGTTATTGGTCAGCCTGGGAGCCTCTAGCTTTTATCTGTGATGGGTGGTGATAAGAACATTTATATTTTCCTGAATCCAGTAGCCTTCCCATACAACCCTGTATTCCAGTTCCTAGCCTTTCAGCGGGACTTCTTGAATGCTGTCACGTTATGGTTGTCCACCTGGCTCAGTGTCTTCTACTGTGTGGAAATCGCAACCTTCACCCACCCTGTCTTCCTCTGGCTAAAGCAGATGGTGTCTGCATTGGTTCCATGGATGCGGCTCAGCTCTGTGGGGTTCTCCAGCTTTAGCACCATTCTAGTTTTCATAGGCAACCAGAGAATATATCAGAACTATTTAAAGAGGGCTCTGCAACCTTGGAATGTCACTGGGAATGCTGTGAGAACATATGAGAGACTCTGCTTCTTCCCTTTGAAAATTGTTACCTGGACAGTCCCTACTGTTGTCTTCATCGCTGGCATGGCTTTGCTCATTAACCTCTGGGAAGACACACCAAGAAGGTCTCCCTGTCCATCTCAGGCTCTCATGATCCCAGCACCCAGGCACACATCAAGGCTCTCCTGGCTCTCATCTCCTTTGTCGTCCTCTTCGTTTCCTATTTTCTGTCACTGGTGCTCAGTGCCCCAGGTGTGTTTCCATCACGGGAATTCAGGCACTGGGTGTGGTGGCAGGCTGTGATTTATCTGTGCACAGTAGTCCACCCCATTGTTCTCTTCTTGAGTAACCACAGACTGAGAGCTGTGCTAGAGAGGGGCTGCTCCTCAGGGCATGGGGCATCTTGAGTTGCTTTGATGAAGAGCCTCAGAGACTCTACTGCAGAAGGCCTGGGTAGAATGGGACATTGCTTCTTTAAATCTCTTTGCCACATTTAATGTTCTTTCCCTCTTTGATGCATTTCATGATTTCAGGATTTCAAGGTGAGATGGAATGTACTGAACTAGTGGTCTAGTGTCACTGATTTCTACTCAGCAAGGGTGTAGCTGATATAGTAAATGTTTCCTGTGGGACTTGATGTGGCCAAAGAAGCAGGAAACTTTTATTTTCCCTGTGACTAAGCTCGGTGTTTAAAATTATCCCTCTGGAAACTGGATGCAAGGATCTGGACACATGATTCACTTTTTTTAAAAATTATTTTATTTTTATTTATTTTTGCCTGTGTTGGGTCTTTGTTGCTGCACGCGGGCTTTCTCTAGTTGCGGCGAGCAGGGGCTACTAGAGCAGGGGCTACATTGCATCGCGCGGGCTTCTCATTGCAGTGGTTTCTCTTGTTTTGGAGCACGGACTCTAGAGCGCAGGCTCAGTAGTTGTGGCGCATGGGCTTAGTTGCTCCGTGGCCTGTGGGATCTTCCCGGACCAGGGCTTGAGCCCGTGTGCCCTGCACTGGCAGGTGAATTCTTAACCACTGCACCACAGGGAAGCCCACGATTCACTTTTTATCTGTTGAATCAGACTGGAGAAGATTTTTGGAAACTCAATTTTCCTTTGGCTTCATCCTGTAAAACCATATTTCCTTTTTCATCCTTAACTGATTTCTAGCCATCTAGTGCAGTGAAGCTCTCTTTCCTTTCATGCAAGAGTTCCTGGTGTCTGAACTCCCTTTACAGAGCATGGTGTGATTTGTGCATGTGTGCAGCTGTGTGTGTTACCTGGGATTTGTATATTCACAGATTACCTTTTGAGATTCCCCTGAATTCTAGGGGTTTATGATTTATATACGGTTTATGTCCTCTACAGTAGCTCAGTCAGTTAGTCTCTTCTATAAATGTTAAGGTCCATGAACCCAGATGTGACTTCTTTTATTTTCCCATTGGGACCTACTAAAATTTTTGACATGGAGAGGTTCATCTGTTTCTGATGCGTAAGATTTAAGAAGGCGGCTCCCGTCTTGGTTTGGTGAAGCATGTAGACTGCTTTTCTGCCTTTCACAGATTTTCTCAAACTTTCTTTAAGCTCAGTGACCTCTTGAATCATTCAAACTGAGATCCCTCAATGTCCCTGTATTTGCTTTGAAATCTCTCAGCCTCATTTCCTCTTTTTCCTCCCCTTTCCCTCTGTATTAGAAGACAGGTCCCTGCTTTTGGCTTTTCAGGGCTAACATTCATGCTATCCTAGCCCCATGCTCTCCTGCCTCTTTTCTGTCCCTTGCTGAGTCAAGAATTCCCACTTCTACACCAGTCCTCAACCTTTTCCTCTTTACTGTCCTTCCCTTCTACAGTGTGCCTCTTACCTTCCCCCCGCAAAAAAAAATCCCCTCCACTCCTTCACTCCCTCAGGTTATCATCCTACTAATTAGTCACTTGCTGAGAGTCTCTCCATGGGCACTTACAACCTCCTGCTGCCTTTTCTGTTGAAATGTGTTTCTAAAGGACGTACATGAGTTCCTGATCCCTAAATGTGGTATTATCCTCAGCCCCCATTTTCATGTGTCTCTGTAGTATTTGCCTCTCTTGATAAAAAATGATTTCTTAAAAAAATGGATTAAAGTATTTTACAAAAAGTAATACCTGATTTTGGTAGAAGATTTTAAAGCAGGAAAATAAACATCACCAGTAATTGCTTACCCACATGTCTTCCTAAAAGTCCTTCTCTTGGCCTCTCAGATGCTGCACTAAGTTCCGTTCCCTGCTCTGTGGCTCCTTTCGTGTCTTCCTCACTATCTGTTCATCATCTTGACTCGGTGTTTTCCTTCACCAGCCCTCTTCCTTCCTTGGCATGAATCTTCTCTTTTTTCCTTCATGTTTACGTCTACTCACGTAGTTTCAATTATGACCTTCATGTGAATAATCACCAAAGCCTTGACCTTCCTCAAAACTCTAAGCCTATATTTTTTTCTGCTTGCTGAGCATTTCTGTCTGATAGTACCATGAGTACTTCAAACTTAGCAAGTTTGTAACAGCTGTCCTTTTTTTCTTCCTCTTCCTTCTTTCCCTCCACTGCCCAGTTGAATCTGTTTTTTTCTATTATTGATATCTAATAAATCAGACTTACCAACTCTGAGTTAGTTTTCACTCCTCACTCTCCACTGAACCCTTCTATCTAATCAGCAGCCTGTCTTCAATTGGTACCCTTGTAGTATGTCTATTACCTGTTCCTTTCTTCCTGTTCCTGTAGATCCTACCTTAGGTTAGACTGTCCTCTTCTCCCACCTAGACTGCTTATATTTCTTTTTCACCACTTGCTTCATTACAGTGCCTTCTCTCCCACACTCCCCCGACCCCCAATCAAAAGTACCATTACCAGATTGATCTCTTGACAATTTCACCCACACCCTTATCACTGTTCAGTGCCTATCAATTAAAGCACATGTCCCTAAATTGGCATTCATGGACCTCCACAATGTGGAAATAGTTTTATCTTTCGCTGCTTCCATTCTAGTAGAACCAACCCTATTTTGCAGCAAAATTTGGGTTATCATTGTTCTGGACATGCCTGGAACTTCCTCCATGACGTGCTGAAATGTGTTCTCTTATCCCACATCTACCCGTCAAAATCCTATTTAATTTTTTTTCTTGTTTAATTTTCTTTTTTGTGGTACGCGGGCCTCTCACTGTTGTGGCCTCTCCCGTTGCGGAGCACAGGCTCCGGACGCGCAGGCTCAGCGGCCACGGCTCACGGGCCCAGCTGCTCCGCGGCACGTGGGATCTTCCCGGACCGGGGCACGAACCCGTGTCCCCTGCATCAGCAGGCGGACTCTCAACCACTGCACCACCAGGGAAGCCCTCCTGTTTAATTTTAAAGGTTAATTCAAATGGCTTCTCTTCAGGGAAGCTTTTCTGGATGCCCCCACACCTCAAGCTTTGATCTCTCACTTCAGAGGACATACAAGTGGGGTGTTGCTCAGTTGTGACACGAATTCTGCCTTGTGGTGGTATGATCTGTATACTCATTTTATTCTCCTTAGTAGATTTTAAAGTTTTGGAAAGTGTGGGCTGCCTCATATTCTATCATGTGTCCCCTGAAGCACTTATAAATACTTGCTACATTGAACAGAATGGTTCTCTTGCATCTGGAATCCAGCTGTAAGCACATGTACTTTTGTCTGTATATATATATAATCTGGGCTACCCACTACTACCAGTTATATTTTTATGGTTATATTTGAGCTGTATGCCATTCACTGTCTGGCCAGCTTATTTTTGGAGGTCAAACATATATTCTGTTTCTCTTGAGTTATGCACAATGTAGGAATAATAAATGGATGAGAGTAAAATTTGCCTGATATTGTGATACCTTTACCTTCCTTCTTTCTTATGCATTTACATGTTGCTAAGCAACTGTGAAGCTCCTACCTCTGGAAATATAAGGGAAGTGCCATTTCTCCCCTTGGTTACTGACCCAGTGGACCTTTCCTAAGCAAACTGTCAACTACTCTTTGTTCCTTCCACTCTATATTATTAGGCTAGGAGATGGAACATCTACCAGAATCTGCATGATCTCCCCACAGGGAGAAGTTCCCTTGGAACTTGAACACACAGGGAAATATAAAAGAGAAGTAGGATTTGTTGTATTTTTAAAATACCTAGTAATTATAAAGCAGAAACTAACACACCATTGTAAAGCAATTATACTCCAATAAAGATGTTAAAACATACCTAGTAATATTATCATTAATTTTTGCCTATAGTCTAATTTCATCATGCTTTATGATGGTATTAACAGTCATTTGTGAATGCTTATCTTGCGTGAGGCATGGGGCCAGAAAATTTATTTACTTATATCCTTTATGTACTTAATTCTCAAACAAACACTGCAAAGTAGAAACTGAGGTTTAGAGGAGTTTACTGAGGTCTCATGGTCAGTGTATGATAGAACTGTGATACTTTAGTGCTATAATATGTAAAACAGTGTGTTACTGGTATAGGAATAGGTAAGTACGTCAGCAGACAATCCAGATAATAGTTACATGGAAAATTATATTTGATAAGTAAAGCATTTCAAATCAGTGTGGGAAAAGATAGTCATTTAATAGTGTTGCAGCAAATATAGAGCCAACATTTTATCCTAGATCCTACATAGGTGATCTTTAATGTAAATGTTATTTAATTTTTTAAAAGCTTCCCTTTCTTGATAATTTAATTTTCTAATGTTTTATTCCATAAAATACTGCCTTTATGTTTTACAGAAATATTGACTCTTTTCTCCCCACCCTTTTGGGTGTCATCAAGAGTATGTATTACCCTTCAGCTCCTACAATTCTAAACCCCTGTTTTCTTAGGTCTTCTTAAGTCAGACTCAAAATATTGTCATAATGGAAATAATTGGTAAATTTGACTACAGAAAAATTTTAAACTTTTAAAAACAAATTCTATAAATGTAAGGATCACTGAAGTCCTTTTCAATTTTAAAGGACAAGTAACAGAAAGGTAAATCTAATATCTCTAATATACAGAGAGCTTCTACAAGTCTATAAGAAAAAGACAGGCAGACTAATAGAATGTTGATTAATGATAAAAATATATAATAAAGATTGCCAAGTAAACATGTGCAAATAAGATGATCATCACTGTTGAGCAAGGAAATGCAAACGAAAACAACAATAAGACTTCTGCTATAAACACAGCTGCATAAGTCTGTGTTTTTCCCTCTTCTTTCCCTGGAAAGCACAGAAGAGCAATAGGAAGTTGAAGAAGACTTTGAAAACTGCATTTTCAGTAAAGCAAAGAGACAGATAATCCAGAACTTCAAAATATGTGATAACCACTGCCAATCACAGATGAGCTCAGTTAAAGTCAAGAAAGAAGGTAAAAATAAGTATGAAGAGAAGTGAGAGGGCCCAGTGGGGACAGAGATAATATTCCAGCACAAATACACTTTCTGCAGAAAAGAGACACCTTGAAATGCAAAAGCCCCTTAGTATGCATGTGTTAGTTACCTACTGATGATCTATCTCACAAATTGCCCTGACACTTGGTGGCTTAAAACAACCTTCACTGCAAACTCATAGCTCCTGTAGATCAGGAATCCAGGCACATGATAATACAGTTGAGAATTTCAACTGTATTCTCTGGCTCTGGGTCTCACAGGCTACAGTCATCTCCAGGCTCAACTGTGAAGGAGCCACTTCCCAAATCACTCACATAGCTGTTGGCAGGATTCAGTTTCTCCTGGGTTGTTGGACTGAGACATCAGCTCCTCATGAGCTGTTGGCTGGTGGCCTCCTTAAGTTCCTGGCCACATAGCCTTTTCCATAGATCAGAGTGAATAAATGGGAAGGTGACACAGAAAGTGTCAGCAAGAGAGAGTGCCAGCAAGATGGAAGTCACAGACTATTGTAACATAGTTAATTATTTTTTTCATTATTGCTCATAGGTAGTAACCAACAGATTTGATCAAAAGAAGCAGAGGACTAAGAAAATTATATAAAATTATAAAGGTAAGCACTAGAACAAAAAAACATACTTTCCTTAGAATTAATAAAACCACAAACAAAAATGAAGAAACGTGCAACAAATATAAAAATCCTAAAGAAACCCTTTAAAAACAAAACACAAAACATAAAATAATGTGCTAGAACTAAGACTAAGCATATTGGATATATAATTAAATAAAAATGGGCTTTACACCTAAAAGACAATGGTCTTCAGATTGTCTAAAAAGCAAAAACAACTTTATGATATTTCTAAGATCCATAAAAAAGAGAGAGTTGAAAATAAAAGAATGAAAAATAACATGTCAAGTAAATGCAAACAAAAGAAATTTAAACCTAAATGATCAATGAGATAACAAGATAAGTTTTTAATGTTAAGAGGTAAAATGCAAAATTAAGATAGATTGGTGTGAATATATGATAAATAACATAGCAGCCTTATTTATAAAGTACAAATTACAAGAAATATAAACAGAATCACTAAAAGACTTTACCTTTGTCAAATAGAGAAAAAAATAAATATAATCAAATAAATTAGCTTTTATTGATAGATGTCAAACGTACACACTCAGAAAACACAACTTCTTTGCAAATACCAATGGAATAGTCATGAAAACGAGCCTAACAAACAAAAAAAATTAGAAAGCAAAGTCCAGCAGTACGTTAGATCATTATCAAATAGAGTTTAATCTAGGAATTAAAGGATGATTCATTGTTAGCAAATCCATTAAATTATCTTATAAATAAATCTAAATGAAAATTCATATAACCACCTTCCAAAATGCTGTCATTTGAAAAAATTTAATATGAATTTTGATAAAACACTCAATAATATATGTATTCAATAACGGTGCGTATATCTATCTCAGCAGCATATTTAATGAATTTAGACATTCTTACAAGACTCAAGATATTAAAAGAATGAGTACTGTGACCACTATTTACATTTTTTTTTTGGCGGTACGCGGGCCTCTCGCTGTTGTGGCCTCTCCCGTTGTGGAGCACAGGCTCCGGACGCGCAGGCTCAGCGGCCCATGGCTCACGGGCCCAGCCGCTCCGCGGCATGTGGGATCTTCCCGGACCAGGGCACGAACCCGTGTCCCCTGCATCGGCAGGCGGACTCTCAACCACTGCGCCACAAGGGAAGCCCTCCCACTATTTACATTTTAAAGTGATAATACCTAATGTAATCAAGAGAAAGAAATTAGTTATAGACATTGGAAATGGGAGGCAAAATATAGGTTTGCATAGTTGAAAAATCCAAATAATCAACGTTAAAAACTACTATAGAACAGTAAGAATTTTGTAAAGTAGTGGGGAGAAAAATAAATGCACAGAATTCCAAATTTTCTAATATATACAAATAGTCACCAGTTAGAAGATAGAATGAAAGAAAAGATTCTATTTGCAATAACAACAAAAAGACAAAATACTTTGAAATAAATTTTATGAGAAATATGTAAGACCTACATGAAGGAAGCTTTAAAGCACTCAGGAAAACATGGAAGAAGATACGAATCAATGGAATACAATACCATGTGCTTAGATGAGAAGGCTCAGTACTGTAAAGATGTCAGCTACTCTTAAGTTAATTTCTTAATTTAATGTAAGACCTATAAAAATGCCAACTTTACCCCTCTTTATAAACCTATTTAAAAAAGGGCTAACATCTAAGGCTATTATGGAAGCTGGAAGGAACATCCCCCCCCAAAAAAAGGTAGATAAGCTCTGTCATACATTAAAAACCATGGTTTGATTTGTGGTATGAACCTCAAAATTTTAAAAGAGTGTGTGACTATACAACAGTAGAATAGAGAGTCCAGAAAACAAATATTTATAATATGGGACTTTAGTATAAATTCAGTAAATAAAAATAATATTTCAGATCAGAAGTAAATGGATTATTCAGTAATCGATGCTGAGATAACAGGATAGTCATCTGAAAAAAAGAATTAAGGTGCTGCCATACACTGGGATAAAGTCCAAATGGATCAAATATTTTAATGTTAAAAACAATAGAGTTGGGCTTCCCTGGTGGCGCAGTGGTTAGGAATCCGCCTGCCAATGCAGGGGACACCGGTTCGAGCCCTGGTCCGGGAAGATCCCACATGCCACGGAGCAACTGGGCCTGTGTGCCGTGGCTGCTGAGCCTGTGTGCCACAACTAATGAGGCCCGCAGGCCTAGAGTCTATGGTCCGCAGTGAGAGAGGGCACCACGGTGAGAAGCCCGCACACCGCAGTGAAGAGTAGCCCCACTTGCTGCAACTGTAGAAAGCCTGTGCACAGCAGTGAAGACCCAACGCAACCAAAATAAATAAATAAATATATTAAAAACCCCAAAAAACCCCAATAGAGTTACTGGAAAAAAAAGTGAGAGGATGAAGATTCTTTTAAAACCTTGGTGTGTGGAAAATCTTTTAAGCTTGTAAAAGGAAAGATTGATTAATTAAAATGAAAAAGTTCTGCATGGTAAAGATTCGTAAGAAATTTACAAAAAAATATAACAAGCTGGGAAATTATCTTCATTCATAGCCAAAGTTTAATCTCTAATATATAAAGAGCTCTTAGAATCTTCAGGGAAAAGATCAACAACCCAAAAGAAAAAGAAAAGACAAATAATATGAATATGTAATTCACAGAGAAGGAAATACAAACGGTTCTTAACACAGCAAAGATTGTCAAACTAATTTATAACAAGAGACACGGAAATTAAAACTATACTGAGATACCCTTTTTTAACTATCCATTTGGCAAAATTCCTAAACTTTGGAAATACTTTTTTGTCAGGTTATTGGAGAAATAAGTTTTCTAACACATTGCTGATGGGAGTATAAATTAGTTAATATGGAGGGCAATTTGTCAATATCTATCAAATTTACTAATGTGTACACCCTTTGATCAGCAATCCCCCCCACCCCCCGACAGGATTTTGGTATGTATTACCTTCTTACTGGTCACATTTTGTGTCTTACACTCTTGGGCATGCTGGGACTTGAGGCTGGTTATAGTTCTAGAAGTAATGAGGGGAGATAGAGTGGGTTACTAGTAGGATCAGTAATGCCTTGCAAGGAAACTACCACAGGGGCATCCATGATGGGCTCTGCAGGGAAGGAGTGACCAGTTTCCTCAGATAAGGGAGGAAGAGTTGCCTCTATTGATAAAGAAGATTTGACAGAATTTAAAGGTTCAAGTTTCTAGCAATCTATACTCCAGATCTCCCTATAGCATCAAACCAAGACTAACGTTCAAACCACTTTTTTTTTTTGTCTAGCTTCTTCCCCTGCCCTATCTTTTTTTTCTTTTTAACATCTTTATTGAAATATAATTGCTTTACAATGGTGTGTTAGTTTCTGGTTTATAACAAAGTGAATCAGCTATATGTATACACATATCCCCATATCCCCTCCCTCTTGCGTCTCCCTCCCACCCTCCCTATCCCACCCCTCTAGGTGGTCACAAAGCACCGAGCTGATCTCCCTGTGCTATGCGGCTGCTTCCCACTAGCTAGCTATTTTACATTTGGTAGTGTATATATGTCCATGCCACTCTCACACTTTGTCCCAGCTTACCCTTCCCCCTCCCCATGTCCTCAAGTCCATTCTCTACATCTGTGTCTTTATTCCTGTCCTGCCCCTAGGTTCTTCATAACCGTTTTTTTTTTAGATCCCACGTATATGTGTTAGCATACGGTATTTGTTTTTCTGACTTACTTCACTCTATATAACAGACTCTAGGTACATCCACTTCACTACAAATAACTCAATTTCTTTTCATTTTATGGCTGAGTAATATTCCATTGTATATATGTACCACATCTTCTTTATCCATTCATCTGTCGATGGACACTTAGGTTGCTTCCATGTCCTGGCTGTTGTAAATAGAGCTGCAGTGAACATTGTGGTACATGAGTCTTTTTGAATTACGGTTTTCTCAGGGTATATGCCCAGTAGTGGGATTGCTGGGTTGTATGGTAGTTCTATTCTTAGGTTTTTAAGGAACCTCCATACTGTTCTCCATAGTGGCTGTATCACTTTACATTCCCACCAGCAGTCCCTGCCCTTTCTTGTGTCTCTTAATTTTCTATAGGTTTCTCCTGAAAGCAATTCCTCAAAAAATCCCTTGTACAAGAACCTCCATTACAGGCTCTGATTCTAGAGAGCTTGACCTAAGTGGTCTGATGTTCAGATTGTATCTCTCTGATCTACATTTGTGTAATGCTTCTTGAAGGTCTACGTGGATGTATAACAGGCATTTCAAAGTTACCATGTGCAAAACTGAACCCCTGACATCTTCTCACTTCAGTATATGCTTCTGTTACTATTTTTCATGTTTCAGGATGTGGCCATTCTTCTAGTTGCTCTGGACAAAACATGTTACATTACAATCATGCAGCAATTCTGATGCTAAGCCATTTGACTTGTAGCTAAACTATTTTTAATTTTTTTAAACTTTTAATTTTATATTGGAGTGTAGCTGACTGACAATGTTGTGATAGTTTCAGGTGCACAGCAAATTGACTTAGCCATACTATACACATATCCAGTCTCCCCCAAACTCCCCTCCCATCCAGGCTGCCACATGACATTGAGCAGCGTTCCCTGTGCTATACAGTAGGTCCTTGTTGGTTATCTATTTTAAATGTAGCAGTGTATACATGTCAGTCGCAAACTTCCTAGCTATCCCTTCCCCCCACCCTTCCCCCCTGGTAACCATAAGTTTGCTCTCTAAGTCTGTGAGTCTGTCTCTGTTTTGTAAATAAGTTCATTTGTATCATTTCTTTTTAGATTCTGCATATAAGTGATATTATTTGATATTTCTCTTTCTCTGTCTGACTGACTTCACTTAGTATGACAATCTCTAGGTCCATCCATGTTGCTGCAAATGGCATTATTTCATTCCTTTTAATGGTTGAGTAATATTCCATTGTATATATGTACCACATCTTCTTTATCCATTCTCTGTCAATGGACATTTAGGTTGCTTCCATGTCTGGCTATTGTAAACAGTGCTGCAATGAACATTGGGGTGCATGTATCCTTTAGGAACATGTTTTTCTCCAGATATATGCCCAAGAGTGGGATTGCAGAATCATATGGTAGTTGTATTTTTAGTTTTGTAAGGAACCTCCATACTGTTCTCCATAGTGGCTGTACCAATTTACATTCCCACCAACAGTGTAGGAGGGTTCCCTTCTCTCCACACCCTCTCCAGCATTTATTAGATAAACTGCTTTTGGGTTGGGGTTTCATATGCAACAAGCATCTCCTTCACTGCAATCTATTAAAAGTCCACCCTTGACACAAGGGTTTGAAAAAATTAGTGTTAGAGTTGTTAACTCAGCTTTCCAAATGAACTTGTAATTCTACCACCACCACCTTCACTGCTACCACTCAGTGCAAGCCACTATTATCTCTTTCTTGGTTTACTGCAATGGTGTCCTAATGGGTTTTGCAGCTTCTGCTTTTGTTTGCCTTTGGTCTATTTTCAATACAGCAGCTAACAGGATCCTTTAAAAATATGTCACATCTCTTTCATGATTCTCCACCTGCTTTTCAACCGAGAGTAAAAAGCCCAAGTTTTCATGACGAACGAAAATGCCCTTTATGATTTTGTCCTCCACCTCATACCTCTGAAGCTGTCTCCTGCAATTCTGCCGTCCTCTCACACTGCCCTAGCCACTTTGGCTTCCTTGATGTTCCTTGACTGCTAGGCAGATGCTTCCCCAGAGCCTCTGCCTTTGGTGATCTCTGGTTGGAATGCTCTTCGCCAGATATGGGCATGGCTCGCTCCCTCTCTTATTTCTGGCATTGTCATTGCCACTCCAAATTGCAATCCTGCATAAGACTATTCCTTGCTCTGCTTTCTCTCTTTGATGTTATTATTATTTTACTTTTCTTTTTTAATCATTTGTTTCCCTCAGTCTAATGTAAACTTCATAAGGATAGGGATTTGTGTCTATTTTGTTCCCCACTGGCAAATGGTAAACGATGAATATTTGTTGAACACATGAATGCCTTATTTTAATTAACTAGATTACTTTATTAATGCAAAGTTTCATTATTTCTATGCCTGTAGAAGTAACTATGGCTGCTAGAGAATGGATCATCAATGGACATTCTCTTATAAGTCAGACACTTTAGTGATTTTTGCTAGTTCACTAATATAATACTCAGTCTTCATATTTTCTGCAGTTGTTGTTATAGGTAATTGCTGCCATGCTTCCTTTACGTTTGAACAAGAATTTATTGATCATCTAGACATGGATGTCTAGGTATAGATCTCCTTGCTAAGTGCAATGGAGATATGAAAGCAGGGTTTAAACATTCAAGAACTCTACCATGTAGCATACTAAACCAGTTAGAGGAATATAGAACAGTTAACAGCTAGTGACCATTGTCAAGTACTAACAGTTCATATAGTAAAGAGAGAGAGAGTTTTCAGTAGAGAGAATTCTAAAATGGAAATCAGACACAGTTGTCTAACATTATCTAAAATGTTTCGCTGCAACTTTTATATGTGTCAAATACATGACATTGGGGAGTTTCCATCTATCTTTGATAATAGTCTGACTGTTTTTTTTTTTTTTTTTTTTTTTTTTGCGGTATGCTGGCCTCTCACCGCTGCGGCCTCTCCCGTTGCGGAGCACAGGCCCCAGACCCGCAGGGCCAGCGGCCATGGCTCACGGGCCCAGCCGCTCCACAGCATGTGGGATCCTCCTGGACCGGGGCACGAACCTGTGTCCCCTGCATCGGCAGGTGGACTCCCAACCACTGTGCCACCCGGGAAGCCCAGTCTGTTTGATTTTGACATTTCTTAATATCACCAATGGCCTCCTTTTCTGAATTCCTATAGAATTATAGCCTGTGTCATTGGCCACTCTTGTGTGATTCACTCAGGTGAAGGGCAATAATCTTGATATTTAAAAAAGTCACAAGAACAAGGGCCCACATGGGAGGAGAGCTGTGAGGGGAAATGAATCCTGAAACCAGATCAGAGCTGTGAAGCAGGAGTGAGCCAGGATGTGGCTTCTGGTGGCTGCTCATGGGGCTGGCCTCTGTCACAGGCTTATAATGAATCTAAGTTCCAGTGGTTTGGATCGTTGGCCTTAGTAACAGATAAAAGCTTCTGAAGCTGGGCTTTAGCAGTGGGCAGCTGAATGCCTTTTGAACTTTAGTAGGCTAAGCTGACTGATGTATCTTTTAACTATATATAAATAATACTTGTCCTGGACTACAGTGATGGAAACTCAAGGCTAGGGTGGGGGTGGTGGCATTTTTTTTTTTTTAGGACTTTTATTTTTCTTTCAGTAAAATTAAACTTTTTAAGAAGAGGTTGAATTAACTATTTAAGATACACTATTTACATAATAGTATTCATTCTCTGTTTTTCTCAAGACAGTTTTTTTTTAAATGACTCCTGTGTCATCAGATTGTTATATCACATCAGAACTAAAGTGCAATAATTTTTGAGAGCAACATGGAAATTCTGCTTCAGGGAGAACTATAGTTTTCATAAGATAAGGGATTAGGACTACGTTTTTGAGGTTGGTAGCTTCCTACCCTGCTGGCAAACTCCTTGGGAGCCCTGAGGTTTGGGTCAGCACCAAAAGTAGGATCCATTCAATCCAGTAGGGATCAGATTCAAGGAGGCTGTTGATCTTACTGCGGGAAAGTTTCAAATGGAGAGGGGAAATATCTGGTTCAAAGATTTAGAATTGGAAAGCATTTACATCGGACTCCTCTGTACTGAATAGAGAAATCCATGGGGGGAGAAATCCTAGGGGGAAAGCTGCATTTCTCAAGTTAAAACAATGACTGTATTTATGTGAGTGAATAACATACTTCACCTTATCTGTGTTTGAAATTTTTTGTTACATGTATTACTGTGGTTGAGTTTTTACTAATCTGTTATTTTTTGGGAATATCATCACCAACCTTTAGTAGCAAGACCAGACTTTCAGGGCTCTAACAAGTAATACTGAAAACATTTCTGTATGTACAGCATACATGTTTCTTCTCAGCATTTCCAAGCTAGATATAAGCATTACTGCTTCTATTATCACAGCGTTTATATACAGTCTTGCTAACTCAGTCTCCTCAAAGAACCAATTATTGAAAACATCTGTAACAAAATATATCAGTAATGCAAGTTGTACAAGGGTGACACAAAGATTATTTTAAAAAGGAGAAGCAATCAAGCTCATTCAACAAATATTTCCTTAGTGCCCACTGTGTGGGAGGTGCTGGGCGCTGGAGAAGACAGTCTTTGTTCCTTTAAGGGAACAGCATACTTTCTAGTAGACCGAGAGCAACGTCTGACATTGAAGCACGAATTTAAAAGATTAAGACCTATGCTGTGCCCAGAAAATATTCTTTGAGAAAATACTTTTTTTTTATTATGGTAAAATACACATAACATAAAATTTGCCCTTTCAACCATTTTAAAGTATACAGTTCTGTGGCGTTAAGTACATTCCCATTGTTATGCTGCCATTGTCACCATCCATTCCCAAGAACTTTTTCACCCTCTCCAACTGAAACTCTGTATCCATTAAACAATAACTCCCCATTTCCCTCTCCCTCCCAGCCCCTGGCACCCACCATTCTACTTTCTGTCTCTATGAATTTGATTGCTTTAGGTACTTCCCGTAAGTGGAATCATATAGTATTTGTCCTTTTGTGACTGGCTAGTATCACTTAGCCACATGTTGTCAAGGTTCATCCATGTTGTAGCATGTGTCAGAATTTCCTTCTTTATCCAGGTGGAACAATATTCCATTGCCTGTATATATGCCACATTTTGTTTCTCCATTCATTTGTTGATGGACACTTGGGTTGCTTCCACCTTTTGGCCATTGTTCATAGGAGAAGAATAATTCTGTGAACCAGGCAATGGTAAGCCAGTCTTCAGAAGATTAATATACAACTCTGCATAATAATGAGACCTTGAATACTGCTACCAGTTCTATCCTACCTTCCCTTCCCTTGCCCTATGCCAGATCAATCATTCTTAACTAGTTTCAAATCAAAGGGTCTTGTAGGCCAACGTTAATGTTGAAGACAAAGTATAGTTATTTAGTCTCCCTTACTTAAATATATCACAAATGGTTTATTAGTTTTAAAACGTTAATATTCTTTTTTGATAATTTATGATTATTGTAGGAAGCTTGGAAAATATAGACTATTGTAAAGAAGTTTCAAAATCACTCAAACTTTCATTATCTGAAGATAACCACCATTATCACTCATTATTTCTTCCAGACGTTTTTTTCTCACTTAAAATTGTATTTATATATATATATATATATATATATATGCATCCACAGAAATAAATAATGCTAATATCTGACATTTAAATGATTTTTTATAAAATTGGGATACTAATTTATATTTTTATGTATTATGAATACATCCCTTTTATGCAGTTACAGACATAAGCCTTTAATAAGTATTGAAAGATACTTTGAAATTTATAAGTGAAAAAGCATGCAAAATATAAAATGATGAATAATGAGCAAAATAATCATTAATTTCTCATAAGGAATCATCATTTCTTTTCATAGATGGCACTTTTCTAGGATACCCAAATATTTTGTGGAAAGTATGGCATGAAACATGAAAAAAAATAAAGCTTAGGAGTAAAAATATTTTATTCAATAACTTAGCCAAATAAGCGTGTTTTTATTGTAAATCGTTTACAGTGATTTTAAATGGAACTAGGACACGATAAACTTGGTGATGTTGTTTCATAATTATTCCATCATAGTGGTGCTCTCACTTCCTAGAACACAGCAGGACAGTCTGAAAAGGCAAAGATTCTGAATATTTTATTGCAGGAAATATTATTATATCTTTTGTTCATTGTTTTGCAATCTACATTGTGATGAAATTTTAAATGTTCCAGTTCCTTTCTTCAGAGAGGGAATCATGGGTCAGTTCTACCTAGAATCTCAGCCAGTGTTTTTTGGCATTATACTTTTATGTCCCAAGGAGCATGATTTCATGTGTCTTGACTTCACATTTACTATTTTTAGCCACTATAGACAAATGTTATATCCTCTAAGACTGTCCTAGAGACCATATTTGCTGACTCTGCCTGCCACTTTGGGGATATTTATTCTGACTATTCTATTTTGCATCAAAAGTATCATTGGTTCTCTCCCTCTCTTTCTTATAATTGCAAATTATGTGTTTATTTATCCTTGTTTCCATTCATCCTGTCATAGACATATATATTTGAATGGTAATATAATAGTTTAAAAACATCATATTGTGTTCTACCCTTCTTAGTTAACATTCCTAGTTAGTTTCTGATTGACTCCAGTCTTTTTTTCAGCTTTATTGAGGTATAATTGAGAAATAAAATTATTATATATATATATATATATATATATATATATAGTGTACAACATGATGATTTGATATACATATACATTGTGAAAGGATTCCCATAATCAAGTTAATTAACACATCTCACTTCATATTTACCTTTTGATTTGATATATACATTGTGAAAGGATTCCCATAATCAAGTTAATTAACACATCTCACTTCATATTTACCTTTTTTTATAAGAATAAAGTTTTACTCTGTTAGCAAATTTCAGTTATACAATGCAGTATTATTGACTGTAATCACCGTGTTTTATGTTACAGAACTTATTAATTTGGAAAGTCTGTATTCTTATCAACCTCTCCCCATTTAACCCACCCCTCAACCCCTGGCAACTACCATTCTACTCTCTGTTTCTACAAATTCAACCATTTTTTTAAAGATGTGCAGTTGTTAAATGGTCACGCAAGTACTCCCCCAGCTATCTCTGGGCTCAGGGCAGAGGGAGCCTTTTCAATAAGTGGTGTTGGAAAAAAACAAAAAAAAAGTGGTGTTGGGAAAACTGGATAGACACATGCAAAAGAATTAAACTGGATCCCTATCTTACACCATACACAACAGTCAACCCACTGAGCCCACGTGCTGCAACTACTGAAGTCCACATGCCTGTGAGATCACACATATGAGGTCACACAGTATTTGTCCTTTTCTGTCTGGCTTATTTCAGTTAGCAAAATGCCCTTCAGTTTCATCCATATTGTTGCAAATAGCAGGATTTCTTTTCTTAAAAGGCTGAATAATATTCCATTGTGTATTTATGTATATATATACATGTATGTATATATATATCTTTATATCTATATCATATTTGCTTTATTCATTCATCCATCAACAGATGCTCAGGTTGTTTCAATACCTTGGCTATTGTGAATAGCCTGCAATGAACAATGAACAAGAGTACGGATATCTCTTCGAGTCAATGATTTAATTTACTTTGGATGTATACCCAGAAGTGGGATTGCTGGATCATATGGTAGTCCTGTTTTTAAATTCTTGAGGAATCTACATACTGTTTTTCATAGTGGCTGTGTCAGTTTCCACCAACAATGTACGGGGGTTCCCTTTTCTCCACGTCCTTGCCAGCATTTGTCATCTCTCTCTATTTTTTTTTTTTTTTTTGGCTGCATTGGGTCTTCATTGCTGTGCGCGGGCTTTCTCTAGTTGTGGTGAGCAGGGGCTACTCTTCGCTGTGGTACGCGGGCTTCTCGTTGCGGTGGCTTCTCTTATTGCGGAGCACGGGCTCTAAGTGCGAGGGCTTCAGTAGTTGCAGCATGTGGGCTCAGTGTGTTGACTTTTGTGTATGGTGTAAGATAGGGATCCAGTTTAATTCTTTTGCATGTGTCTATCCAGTTTTCACAGCACCATTTATTGAAAAGGCTCCCTCTTCCCTGAGCCCAGAGAGAGCTGTGGGGAGTGCTTGTGTGACCTTTTAACAACTGCCTTGTTTGCTGCTGTCCTGTGAGACTTATGAATGCAGGTCACATTAGCCCTCAGAACCAGGTGATTTGGGGAGGGGATGTGCCTCAGATAGCAGCCTTAAAAGTTGGAGTACTAGATGTGTGTTCCAAACCCTTTGTTTCTTTGGGGGAAGCTGGTAGTTGGGGTCTCCCTCCTGATTACAGGGCACTATGCCAAGGGTGGGTTTTACGATGAGAGACTGTCTCAGCCTTCTGAACCCATTTCGATATGGGTATTTTCTCAGTTGCCCAATGTGTAGGAGTCATTCAACTAGTTTCTGGATTTCTTTCAGAGGGAATCGGTCCATATGTAGCTGTATATTTTGTGTATCTATGGGAGGAAGGAAAGTCAGGAGCCTTCTATGTCATCATCTTGGTGATGTCACCTTGGTTCTACATACTGTTTTTACATACTTGTACTCTCAAAGCCATACACACACAGCGGTGGTTGATTAGATGACAGCAGAGTGTAGAGAACAGGGCATAGAACTCAGAGTGAGAAAATCTAACTCATTAGAAAATCTTCCTCTAGTGACCTTGAAGCAGTCACTTAAATTCTTTTAAAAACTTTACTTACTTAGGGGCTTCCCTGGTGGCACAGTGGTTAAGAATCTGCCTGCCAATCCAGGGGACATGGGTTCAATTCCTGGTCCGTGGGTTCGATCCCTGGTCCGGGAAGATCCCACATGCTGCAGAGCAACTAAGCCCGTGGCGCCACAACTACTGAGCCTGCACTCTAAAGCCCGTGAGCCACAACTACTGAAGCCCGCATGCCTAGAGGCCATGCTCCGCAACAAGAGAAACCACGACAGTGAGAAGCCCGTGTACCTCAGCGAAGAGTAGCCCCCGCTCACCACAACTAGAGAAAGCCTGTGTGCAGCAACGAAGACCCAACACAGCCAAAAAAAACCCCAAACAAATAAATAAATAAATTTTAAAAATTTACTTAAAAAATTTAATTTTGGTAAAATATACGTAAATAAACTTTACCATTTTAACCATTTTTAAGTGTACAGTTCAGTAGTATTAAATATATTCACATTGTCATGCAGCTAATCTCCAAAACTCTTTCATCCTGCAAAATTGAAACTCTATAACAATTAAACAACAAATCTTCATTTCACACCCCTCTACCCCTCAGCCCCTGATAACCACCATACTATTGATACTTTCTGTCTTTATGAATTTAATTACTTTAGGTACCTAACATAAGTTAGTTACACAGTATTTGTTTTCTTGTGACTGGCTTATTTCACTTAGCATGTTCTCAAAGTTCATTCATGTTTGGCATGTGTCACAATTTTCTTCCTTTTAAAAGCTGAATAATATTCCGTTGTATGTATATGCAACATTTTGTTTATCCATTCATCTGTCCATTGATGCTTGGGTATTCCAACTTTTGAGCTTTTGTGAATGATGCTGCTATGAGCAGGGGAGTACAAAAATCTTTTGAGATCCTGCTTTCAATTCTTTTGGGTGTATGCTCAGAAGTGGAATTGCTGGATCATGTGGTAATTCTATTTTTAATTTTTTAAGGGACAGTCATACTGTTTTCCACAGTGGCTGCACCATTTTATACTCCCCCCAGCAGAGCACATAGGTTCCAGTTTCTCCCCATTGTCATCAATATTTGTTATTTTCTGTTTTTTTGCTAATAGCCATTCTAGTGAGTGTGAGGTGGCATTTCATTGTGGTTTTGATTTGCATTTTCCTGACGATAAGTGACGTTGAGCATCTTTTCATGTGGTTGTTAGCCATATACCACTGTTAGTATATTATCTTTGGGAAAATACCTATTCAAGTCCTTGTCCATTTTCTTCTTCCAGTTTTATTGAGATATAATCAATATACAGCATTGTATAAGTTTGAGGTGTACCACATAATGATTTGACTTATATACATCATTAAATGATGACCATAATAAGTTTAGTAAACATCTGTTATCTTATAGAGATATAAAATTAAATAGAAAAATATATATTTTCCTTGTGATGAGAACTCTTAGAATTTTCTCTTAACAACTTTCATGTATAATGTAGCATTGTTAATCATATTTATCGTATTTATTGTATATTACGTCCCTAGTACTTATTTATCTTATAACTGGAAATTTGTACCTTTTGACGGCCTTCATACAGTTGCCCCTCCTGTCATCCCCTGCCTCTGGTAACCACCAATCTGATCTCCTTTTCTATGAGTTTGAGTTTTTGTTTGTTTGTTTTTGAAGTATAACTGACCTATAACATGATGTTAATGCACAACTTAGTGATTTGAGATTTCTATAAATTTCAAAATGATCACCATGAGAATTCAGGAGTTTTAAAAAATATATTCTGGATATTAACCCCTTATAAGATATATGATTTGCAAATATTTTTTCCCATTGTGTAGGTTACCTTTCACTTTGTTGATTGTGTCCTTTGATGGACAGAAGTTTTTAAATTTTGATATAGTCCAATTTACGTGTTTTTACTTTTGTTGCCTGTGCTTTTGGTGTCATGTCAAAGAAATCTTTGTTAAATCCAGTATCATGAAATTTTTCATCATCATAAATTTTGAGCATAAATTTTATTATATATAAAGTGATTATGATAATTCCTATCTCATTTCTTATGAGGATAAAATGTGATCATCAAGATTAAATGCTTAGCATGGTGCTCGATGAACATGACAGGTGTTCTACAAATGTTACTAGAATTTAAATGAGGGTGAGATTTCAAAATTTATATACCTGTGCCAATATTATATTCAAGCATCCACATAACAAAAATATCTGTAATTTTTTAACCTAAATATTGGGGAATAACACAGAGACAACCATTCCTACTGTTGATAGACCCGTGATGCTTGGAATAGTCTGGGAAATTATAAGTAGAACTGGTAGGTCTAGCCTTGAGAAATACATGATTGTAAAATGAACTGTTGTTAGTTGTTATTGCTGAAATTGGAATGGTGGCTGCGCCACCACTGATTTCTGATCCTCAGTCCCCCTGCCCTCTATTCTATTGCAATGTGTTTCTCCAATTCTGGGTAGAGGGGTGAATTTCCATTGGTCAGTATCTCATGTATCCATGCAACAAGTACTGCATAGCATGCTTAGCATGTTTCTCCTTTTCAGTTCTGCCTTTCTGTTTGGTACCCATGCCCGCGAAGCTGCCCATGGAGCCTCTATGGCTCAGGCCCCTAGTGAGACCGCCAACATCCATATCAAAGGGGCTGTCCCTCAGTGCACCCAAGTCACCAATTTCCAGGGTACCAGAGCAGTGCTGACTCTGTACAGAGCTGACAAAACACTTTCCACCTCTTAACTGGGCCCAGTGCGTCCCATTCATGACTTTGCGTAGGGAGTCACAAAGACAAAGAAGTGTGCTCCAAAGCAGAATTTTCTTCCTTTTCCTGATCAAGTTTCCAAAAATGGTTTCCTGTAAACTTCACTATAGAGTCCAAGAACCTGATAATGACGTATCAGGAGCTTTGTGACCTGGCCCCTGCCTACCTTTCTGACATCACTTTTGACATCTGCTCCCTTCTTTC
>NW_006793703.1:8344461-8358798 GCF_000442215.2 Lipotes vexillifer
CTATTTACATAACCTTTCTTCAAACTCCTGTCGTTCTGAACTGGCTTCAGCTAGCTCTCCCTGCCTGTACTTTTTCCTATCATGATCTTTTAGCCTTAGCCTACCTACATTCTTCCTTTTTCCATCCTCAGCTGCCTTGCTGAATCCTATGTGAAATTCAAACTTCAAGTCAAGCCTTGTATCTTTTTGCAAGGCCTCCCCAAGATCCACCTGTTTTTCACCTTTCCCCTCCACATCCCACTAGATTTCATACAGTTTTTAATGCTTTCAGAGCAGACACCAGGTACTATAATGGTGAAGAATACAAGCTACATAGTTAGACTGCCTGAATTGAAATTCTAGCTCTGCCACTTACTATAGCTGTAACTAGGAGATGTTACTTCTCATGTACCTGTGCTTCCTTATCTGTAAAATGAGGGTAACTATAGTACCTATCTCACTGGATTTCTTTTATCTGCATTATTTTTAATTTCAATGCTGAAATTTTCCCCATGGAACACTCTGGAGGCAGGCTTCTTGTGTCTTTTGGATATGTCCATCAGTTTTTTAAAACAACTTTATTGAGATACTATACAATTCACCCGTCAGTACTTCATTTCTTTTTATTGCCAAATAATATTCTACTTAATGGATATATCCCATTGTGCTTCTCCATCAGTTGATATACATTTGGGTTTTTTCTATTTTGGGGCTATTGTGAACAAAGCTGCTATGAATATTTATATACTAGTTTCCGTGTGAACATATATTTTAATTTTTCTTGGGTGTATACCTAGGGATGGAGTTTTGGGGTCATATGGTAACTATGTTTTACATTTTTTAAAAATTTATTCACTTTTGGCTGCATTGGGTCTTTGTTGCCGCACGCGGACTTTCTCTAGTTGCGGGGAACGAGGGCCACTCTTCACTGCGGTGCGTGGGCTTCTCATTGCGGTGGCCTCTCATTGTGGAGCACGGGCTCTAGGGTGCGCAGGCGTCAGCAGTTGTGGCACATGGGCTCGGTAGTTGTGGCTCGCGGGCTCTAGAGCTCAGGCTCAGTAGTTGTGGCTCACAGGCCCAGTTGCTCCGCGGCATGTGGGATCCTCCCGGACCAGGGCTCAAACCCGTGTCCCCCGCATTGGCAGGCGGATTCCTAACCACTGCGCCACCAGGGAAGTCCCTGTTTTACATTTTAAGGAGCTGCACTCAAGCAGTTTTTCAAAGCAGCAGCCCCATTTTTGTAATCCTACCAGCAGTGTTTGAGGGGTTCAGTTTTTTCCTATTCTTGTCAACACTTGCTATGACAAATCAAAACCATGTGAGGTAGAATCATGGTTTTGATTTGCATTTCAATAATGACTAACAATATGGAACATCTTTTTGTCATTTGTATAGCTTGGCCATTTGTATATCATCTTTGGAGGAATGTCTATTCTAATCCTGTGGGCATTTTAAAATTTGGTTACTTGTCTCTTTATTGTTGAGCTGTGAACTATTCTTTATATATTCGGGATGCAAGCTCCTTATCAGATATGTGATTTGCAAATATTTTTTCCCATTATGTGGTTTTCTTTTTACTTTGTGGATGGTATCCTTTGAAGCACAAAAGTTTTGATTTTTATTTTTATGAAATCCAATTTATCTATTTTTTCTTTAGTCACTTATACTCTTTCAATGTCATGTCTAAGAAGGCTTTGTCTAACCAAAATCATGAATATTTACTCTTGTGTTTTCCTCTAAGTGTTTTATAGTTTTACTCTTACATTTGAGTTAATTTTTTAGTATGGTATGAGGAAGGGGTCCAGTCTATTCTTTTGTATGTGGAACTTAGATGTTCCAGCACCATTTTTTTTTTTTTTTTTTTTTTTTTTGCGGTACGCGGGCCTCTCACTGTTACCGCCTCTCCCATTGCGGAGCACAGGCTCCGGACACGCAGGCTCAGCGGCCATGGCTCACGGGCCCAGCCGCTCCGCGGCATGTGGGATCTTCCCGGACCGGGGCACGAACCCGTGTCCCCTGCATCGGCAGGTGGACTCTCAACCACTGCGCCACCAGGGAAGCCCCAGCACCATTTTTGAAGCTCATTGAGTTTTTATGAGTTGCAAAAAATTAATATCTGTAAAGCACTTAGAATAGTACACAGGGATGCTAGCAGAACTGAGTAAACAGTAGTAATTATTATTTTAACATTTATTATGCTAAATCATCATCATATGTCTACTTGTCTTTCTCTCTCAAGACCACCTTAATCTTTGTATCTACGTGCTTGGCCTAGCACCTGACAGACAGTACATGCTACATGGGATGAATGATAAATAGGGCTTCTCTGCTGATGCAATCAGTGGGTAAAGCACAAGACAGATAACAATTTCAACACTGACATTCTGTGCTAACCTTGGGTCCGAACCAAACTTAGAACATGTCTGCCCTAGGGCATGTCCCCAGAGAGCATAGCACAAAACCCCTGGGTTCAGATCACTCTGGACAACTAGAATCTCTTCAGCATGTTTATCATTCCCACGTTGCCGTCCCCACTTGTTTGTTTCCTTCTCCCCTCATCCCTGAACATGAGCTCAGGGAATGGAATCCCTCCCTAATATTTGTTTCAGCAAAATGTCCTCTGCTGGATCCTTTGGCTTTCAACCCCTAAAAGTTGAAGAGTGCAGGGCTTACTCCCAGCACCTTAACTATTTCCGTCTACATTCTTTCCCCACATGATCTCATCTGGTTTAATGGCTTTAAATACCATGTAAGTGCTGATGACTCCCAAACCTGTTATTCCAGCCGTAAATCTTCACTGAGATCCAGACTTACATTTCAATTGTCTCCTTCACATCTCTTCTCAGATCTCTAACAGGCATCTCAAACTTAACATAAAGGTAACAGTTTCCCCACATCTTCTCTCAGTCTTCCTCATCTGAGAAAGTAAATGGCTCCATAAAATTCTCCCGGTTGCTGATATAAAAAATGTAGGATTTGTCCTTGATTTCTTTCTCTCATCTTCATATCAAGCAAATTCTGTTGGATCTGCCTTCAAAATATGCCAGCACTGTATATGCCCATATTCACCATGTCCCACGCTTCCGCGCTGCTTGTACGCAGTTTAGAAGTAGCTTCTCACTGCTCTCTTCCCCTCCTGCCTCTTTCAATTCCACTCTTTACATAATAGCACAGAGGATCTGTTTGAGAACATAAATTAGATTATCCTACTCCTCTCTTTAAACCCCTCTAATGGTTTCAGTTACATTGGGATAAAAGAAGAAATTCCAAATTTCTTACCATGACCAACAAGACTTTTTTTTCTTTTTATGTGGACCATTTTTAAAGTCTTTACTGAATTTGTTACAATATTGCTTTTGTTTTATGTTTTTTGGCCTCGAGGCATGTGGGATCTTAGCTCCCTGACCAGGGATCAAACCCGTACCCCACTGTGTTGGAAGACAAAGTCTTAACCAGTGGACCGCCAGGGAAATCCTCAACAAGACTTTCTTGATTTTGTCCTTTAAATAACCGGATGTTAAAGGTTGAAATTTCTACCAGGTGCAAAGATTTAATAATATGAGATTTCAAACTGAGTTGCCAGTTCACAATATGCAGGTGTTCAAAGGAAATGGACATAAACTTTTCATAACTCTTGAAACCCTTTGATAAAATAAAAGAGTTGAAACAGTAGAAGAGAGAGGATTTTGTGAGAAATAAATACTTAGAAAAAGCTACATTATGAGTCCCATTCCATATTCTACCAAGGAGGAGTAGGAATGCCTCCCCCTCACCTCAAACCTGGTGGTGGTCGAGAGCTTCCATGGGGCCACTTGCAAAGCTTATAGGGTTATTTCTTCTGTTGGGAGGCACAGTGGACTTTCTTCTGCCTGAGGAATTAAGAGAACGAGAGACAGACTGGGTAATTTTGGGGGCAGAATCAGGAGAATGTGGCTACATTAGGATTGTGGAGGCAGGGTTAGGGGCCAGCTGTGGGCCACAAGGGAGAGAGCATGTGTGTGAGGGTGTCTTGAGATCTGACTAACAGGGCTGTCCAGTAGAGGGTGGAATCTCCAGCAGCAACTATTTGGTGGTGAATGCCTAGGGACTGAGGATGGAGTCCTGAGGGAGCGCTCAAAATAGAAGTGCTTTTGCCCCATCACAGGGAACTGCAGAGAGAGGGCTTATTAGGGAACCTCCAGAGCCCTGAAAGTTCCCATGAGGAAGAGAGTCAACATTAAACGTCTGCCAGCCTGGGAAATGCAAAGCCAGATTACTTTGCTTGTAGTCCAGATAAGACCCTTCCTGCTCCTTTTCCAGTCTCCCTATGCATCAGCCAATCTCAGAAGGGTTGAAGCTGCAGTTACCTAGTTTTCATGTGCTGAACTGAAATGTCCAATTTCTGGTTTGAGGCTGTTTTGTGACTTGAAGTGATCTTGGAACAACCTGTTTGACAAGCGTGAAAAGTAAAGTCATATGACACGCTGGAGTTCTTTATCTCTGGCTGGAGAAGTCTCCCTTGCTAAATAAACTTGGAAGAAAACGTAGAAAGGAATGAATAAAATTACGGTTCAATAGTATTATAAGTACAGCCAGTTTACACATGGCGAAGGCTCTACTTGCTCAGCCCCTTAAGCCACGTTATCCCCTGAGAAAGCCTTCCCCAGCCTGCAAGTCTAAAGCAGCAACATTTTTTTCTCCACCTGTTCCTCAGCAGTTTTACTCTTCTTTTTTTCTTCAAAGCACTGACTACAGTATGAAAGTACCTTGTTCAGGTGTTTGCTTATTATCAGTTATGTTCCCTTGGATTATAAGTTCCATAAAAGCAAGAATCCTTCCTCTTTGGCTCACTGCTATATCCCCACTGACTACAACAGGTGTCCTGTGTATATAAGTGCTCAGTAAGTATTTTTTGAGTGAATGAATGAATGAGTAAAAACTGTATAAGGAACATAGATCTAAGAGTGAGAAAAATGTGTATTTGCCCAACTTTAATGGAGTTTTTTTTTTTCTTTTTTTCTTTTTTTTTGGTGGTATGCGGGCCTCTCACTGTTGTGGCCTCTCCAGTTGAGGAGCACAGGCTCCAGATGCACAGGCTCAGCGGTCGTGGCTCACGGGCTTAGCCACTTGGTGGCACGTGGGATCTTCCCCGGCCGGGGCACGAACCCGTGTCCCCGGCATCGCCAGGCGGACTCTCAACCACTGCGCCACCAGGGAAGCCCTAATTTAATGCAGTTTAACCCCATGTATAGGTTTGTGTAACCACAGTCAAGACACAAACCATTCCGTCATCACAAAAGAACTCCTTCGTGCCGTGACTATGCATCTGTACCTGCCCCTCACCATACCCTTTGTGGTTTTTTTGTTTTGTTTTGTTTTTGTTTATGCTTCTTACTTTTATAATAGTGGCTTGTGCCACACAGAGTTTTTTTATCCAAAACAATTTTAGTAAATGTTGAGATTTTTGTCTCAGAAGGCATTCCTCACATTGATATCATAAAAAAACTGCCTTTTGGTTGCTTTTAGCACTTTTATGCTATCATTTTTAAAATATTTGACCGCTGTGGAATTTACTCTTATATAAATTATCATGTATAGATAAATTTTACTTTTTTTCCAGATTATTAGCTTGTTTCCCTAACACTATTTATTGATCTTTTTCTTCACTAATTTAAAATGCTACCTTTTATCGTTACTAAATTCCTGTATATATTGGTTTATTTCCAGACTTTCTATTATGTTTCACTGCCTTGGTGTAATCATATGCCACTACCATGGCATTTTGACTATTTTAGGTTTATGATGTTCGAATAACTAGTACACTAGTCTTTCTTCATTAATCTTCTTTTTCAGAAATTTCTTGGCTATTATTTTTAAAATAATAGTGTCTGGTCTCAAACAAAAATTTCTTTTTTATTATATAAAGTTGATCCTATTCAACATATAATTTACCATAAGGAGACATACACATCCACAATACTGAGTCTTCTATTCAAGAATATGGTATGCATTTCCATTTGTTCAAGATTTCTTTTATTACTTTCAGTAGTGTTTTAATTTTTTAAAATATAGATCTTCTGCATTTTTTGTGATGTGAATTCCTAGGTATAGTTAACCCTTTATGCCTTAGTTTCCTGGTATATTAAATTTGGTAATAGTTAACTGCCTTAGAATAATTGGCAAAGATTGGAATGTGTAATATATGTGCATGACATATAAGTAGTACTCACCATAACTTGTTAATAGTATTATAATAATGCATAGTTAATATTATTTTTTCAAATTATTTTCTGTATCTGAGTCAGTATGAAGAGAGTAGGGGAACTAGGGTGTGGCAAGGACTTTTCTAGCCACAAGGAAAGACCAGTTTTTCTTTTTCTTTCTCTGACTCCTGTTTTTTCAGTTTTTTCAATTGCCAAACAGGGCAAATATACTAAGTGTGACTGAGATAAAGGAAAACCACTTGTGGTGGATAAGAAATCACTGAGAAGGAAGTCTGATGCTAAAGGATATTGGAAGTTCACTAGAGGGTGTGGCTGAGAGAATAATTTACGTAAGTAGCATTTTGACATCAGCTGAGGGAAGTGAAAAAGCTAGGAGTTGTTTTTTGTTTTGTTTTTTCCTTTGAAGAAATAAAGGGGAAAGGATGACATTATGATAGGAATAATGAGTGTTACTAAACATTATGTAGCTATTATCTTTAAACTAAATTCTATATTGTATTTTGTAAGGTTGCTATGTTACGCTGTTACATTGAAGAAAGAAATGAAAAGACTAAGAAAACGTATTAGAGAAATCAGATTAGATCAATGGGAAACCAGGTTGACTGATGGACACTGGACCACATGCTTTCTTTGGGCAGTATTTTTTAATGGTAAGTCCAATTCTGTACCATCAGGGAAGCTTATCTAAAACCCCCATCTTATCAATCAGTGGCAAATATCACAGCTGTCTAGTAAAGGTTTTATAAAACACACCTTCTAAAATTTAGAAACACGTTAATACAAACCAATACATAAATCGGGACGTGTTAACCTTTTGTGGGGGCCACAGATTGTTTGAGAATGTATTCAGTTAGCAAATATTTTTTGAGTGCTTACACGTAGACAACGCCCTGAGCTGGGGATAAAGTAGTATCACAGAAGACGCTTCTACTGCCATGGAATTTACAGCCTTGTGGGGAGTCAGGAGTAAAGTATCTAGTCATACAGGTGAGCATGTCGTTACAAACTGGGACAAGTGTGAGGACGGGAAAGCATGGAGGCCTATGAGTTTGTGTAACAGGAGGACGAGGCAGAGAGCTGGGGTGGGGGAGGGCCACTAGCAGAAGGACTTCCTCAGGAAGTGATAAAAATTGGATGAGATACCACTTTAGCACACAATTCCAGAGGGGTCATAGACCCCAAACCTGTCAGTGAGCTCCAGGCTAATGACCCCTGCTCTCCAGTGGTGTTCCTGGTCTCGATTGTGTGAAGCAGAGAATGCTGTAGGGGAGATTTTGTTCTGGGTAGAAGAGATTGGATTTGTGCCTGAGGAGCAGGGAGGTTCTGCAGTCAGGGAACCTCTGTCATGGGAATTCCCAGGTGTGTTCAGATCCATGTTGCGTCACACCTGTTTGCTCCCTGCCTTGTCTCTAAGTGATTGTAAAATGCTCTCCTAATCTAGTTCCCATCTTGGACCCTGAGTTTTGTCTCCTGGGCTTCATGCACTTATTTATTCTCCATTAAAAAAATAAATTTGAAGGCTTTCCCAGGCTAGTGCCTTGGTGAGACTCAGACTCATTTTGTGAACCTGTATTAGAAAAGCAAACTCCAAATCCCTCCTGACAGGGGTGGGACCTATCTTAACCAGGGTGTTGCTGCTCGAGATGTGACATAAGACAGAAAAACAGGCTCATTATCAGAGCTAACACTTAAAGAAAACACCAAGTAAGCTCTGCTTATTTTTGCTTGGTCTTCAGATGTTACTCAGACGGCATGGTTATCTTCTCAATTAAAAAAAAGGAAAATAGAAGGTGCTTTATCTATAGTTATACCTTCTGTTCAATTCTCAATTTCAAGATGTGATCATTCATTTTTACTTCTAACATTTCCCTGTATTCTAAATAACTTCTGGTCTATATCCACTAGCTTCCCAATTCTTGGTCTTTCAACCTTACCTTAAACTCTGCCTGGTCTATGAAGTTTGCTCTAATTAGAGGAAGTTGAATTATAAATAGTTGATTCACTTACTCCCACTAGTGAAGCATAAAATAGAGAGTATTTTGGACTAAAAGAAGAAAAAAGTTTGTCCTATTTATTTTTGTCTCAATTAGTCTAACTGTCCTGGTGGATAAGAAGAGGATAACTTCTAGAACATCATATATTAGATGTGCTATTTCCCACATCAGAAACTGTGCTAACTTGCTATTGCCTCTAATGCAAATTCCATGGCCTTGTTTTCAAAGCCCTACTATGCACATCATCTCCACTTTCCAGCCTTACCTCCTCCGCAGGACTCCTCAAAATGAAATCTTTGCTCTAATCAGACTGATTTCCTCACTTTTTCCCAGACAGACCTTGGTATTTTTTATCTCCTCACCTGGCTTATGTCATTCCCCCATGAGCCAAGAATAAACCTCTCTCTCTCTACTCCCCCATCTATCCAAGTTCTACCATTTTCTGTAGCCATTTTAATTTTTCCTTCCCCTTCAATTCCTTTGCAAACCACCCAGTTTTTTCCCCTTCATGGGGGAATTTTGTGAATCCCATGGGCTTTTAATTTCTATCTCATATTTGGCAATTAACCAAATGTTGCCTAATTATACTTTTCCATTGCTGGATTATGTTGCAATTTCTTTTTTGGTATTTATCTCTTATCTTTCCAAGTAATCCCCGGGCTATGGGGAAGGGCCTCATATTAGACTCGGTGTGTCTCTTGTAGCACCTGGCATGGTGTATTGAACACAGTGGAGCTTGATACACATGTGTTTACTGATTGATATTTCTTTCCAAGTCCTGCATTTTTTCCAGGGCACCATGATGCTCTCAACACTAGGAGGGAGTTATGATGATAACTGTGGTGATGAAAGGAGTCAGGGTGAGCACAGAAGAGAGGTTCATTAAATGTGCTATTTGACTGATTGACTAGATGGTGAAGTTGACATTTAGGACAGTGATGAAAGTGGTTGGGGGAATTATTCTGATGTTCACTCAGTCAACAAATATTTAACATTTCTGATTGGTGTAAACTGCTTTTGAATTTCGGTGGTAAAAAGCAGAGTTACAAAGAAGATTCCAGAGCTTAAGTCATTATTTGTCGATACCTTCAAAAACAAAGAGTACATCTTTCACACACACATGTACTTGTGTGTATACAGTTGCACAAACACTTTATCCCTTAGTACAAGCTTCTTTGTTCTCAGGGGAAGCCCTCTTATTTCTGTTTCTGAGTTCTTCTGTATTTCTCGGTTTCTACAACTGAATTCCTACCGAGCATTCAGCTCAAGGCACCAGCAACACAACTCCACTAGAGTCCACCAGGACACCCTAGTGTGTGTGACATCCACACAGGCAACATGATTCAGCACATGGTGCCCACAGCTGGGCAGGTGCATGGTGATTGCCATCTCCACTACAAAATTAGCCATGCCCACAAGCCAAGAGACCACTACCAGCCTTGGGCTGACTGCTGCCATGTAGTGCAGGGGGTCACCCACCATATAATGGTCATAGGCCATTGCTGTCAGCAGCGGGAACTCAGTCCCCTCCAGAGCCAGGGAGAGGAAGAGCTGGGACCCACATTGAGTAAAGGAGATGGTCTCCCTCTCCAGGAGGAAGTGCACCAGCATCTGGGGAACCCCACGATGGAGAGGTTGCCGAGGAAAAAGTACATGGGCGGGTGGAGGCGGGCGTCCAGCTGATCAGGAGGATGATGAGCCCTTTGCCCAGCAGGGTCAGCAGATAGGCGGCCCCAAACAGGACAGAGTTCAGCCTGATTCTGCCTGTCCCTGGGGAGGCCCATGAGGACAGACTCACTCACCCAGGTCAGGGTATCCCTCCTCATGGAGCAGGTGGGTCAGGCTGCAGGAGGAGGTGCTGGGTTAGAGAGGCCAGAATCAGAATCAGAATTCACAGTCTGGGTTTGAACAAAGGACTTTAAGTAGGACTGCAAGTACTTGTATTTTTCCTCCAGTAGACTCTGAGCTTCTTGAAGTCAGGGACCTTTTCTGATTTTTCTTTTTATACAAAGATTTCTAACAAATGTTTCACAATAAAAACATTTTGTTGGGTAAATGAATAGAAAGAGTTTAAAGTAGTAGTCTTGAGAATTATTATCTGATCCCAAGATGTAGGACTTGTGTTCTGAAACCCCCCCTTGTCCTTATTACTCATGCTGGAGCAGGTGGTTTTCCTGCTTCTCCCATTATCCAGGCTGGGTCAGTGACAGAGCAAAAATCCCTCATTTGGTTCTCAGTGTACTGATTAATCAGGCTCAATCCTAGGATGATAAGATCAAGGCATCATTGTAGAACATTATACCAACTATAATTATGTCCCAGCTTCTGTGATTTTGCTATTTCCTTGGTGAAATGATGGCATTTATTTGAATGCTAAACTAAGTGATTAATGTAAGATGAATGCGCACATCACTTACTTGCAGTGACAACGTTTGGAAACTGATGGTGCCCACTGGTGAAGTCAGTAAGGGAGTGCCTCTGAAACCCTTGGAGCTTTGTTATGTGTAAATCCTTCTGTCATAGCAAAGACAGGTTTGCCCTTGGAACACCTCCCTATTTACTTTGCTTGTCTTTAGCCTCTATCAAAGGATAAAGATGTCTTTTTTTTTTTTCTTAGTAAAAAGGTACTAAGCAATTTTATAGTCTGTATTTCTCTGTTAATAACAAGACCCTCTAGTCCCATTTCAATGTTCATCTCATGTGTCTTTACAACACGTCGGGAGAAGGTAGTGCTATTGGCTAGTATGAGAGTAAGTAGAGACCACAGAGACGCATAGAAGAGTCTGACTGCTGGGAAAGCCCTTTTGGATGTCCATTTGGGAAAGTTTGAGAGGGAAGGAAAAAACTCCATGTTAAAGGGTTTGCCTATGAAAATCCCACAGGACCCAAGGTGGAAACCCGAGCAGTGCTTTCCACATTGGCTACACATTACAATCACCTGGGGGGCTTTGAAAACTCCAGAAGCCCAGACCACACTCCAGAGTAATTAAATCAGAACCTCAGGAGGGTGAAACCCAGACATTAGTATGTTAGTAACTTTTTAATATTTCCTGGTAACTAAAATGTAAAACTTTAATTACAAGTTTGAGAATCACTGCTTTAGAGGGAACTTTTAACCTTATTTTTGAAAACTTAAGACGTAGTATTTTTGAGAGAGGAATATGTTTAGAGATAAAACCAGTAGAGCTTTTGAGGAGGAAAAATCTTTGACCTAAACTTCTCATTCTTTGAAAAAGTTGAGGCCAAATCCCACTGAATAGTGAAAAAGTGATCCTGGATTTCTTGCCGTTTGTGTGCTGGGTCTCCCCTTAGCTTTAGCCTTCTGAGGTCTGGTCCAAAACACATGTTTTGGAATGTCTTAGATCCAGGGAAGAACTCGTTAGTATCAACTGAGACAATGTGTGAGAAAGCCCTTCATAACTTCAGAGCATTATCTAAATAAAAAGGATTTGTATTAAAGATATGAGAGATGGGTCACAGAATCCGGTGAAGTGGAAATGAAAACAATTCACCCCAAGTCTTTCTAACAGGGTTTGAAGATAGGGCTGTGGTTGGATGGGGGTGAAGAGGGCAGAGCAGCTGGATGCTATCCTCCGTCTTTCCTACTAGCTCGTTGGAACTTACAACTTTCTTCTTTCAGCCCTTTTGTGGCCGGAACGTGTCACTGTAGAAAATGCCCAGAATAGAAACTGGCTTTGGCACAATACCCAGCTGAGTTTCTGAACCCTGCACCTGGGATGGGAGCCCCTGGCTTCCACAGAGCCTATTTCTTTTGTCAGTGCAGTAGGTAACCAAGCTATAGTCCCCGAATGTGGCTCATGAGTGCCAAAAACAGCAACTGAAATTCTCACCACTGAAGAGAATAAAATGCAAAGTGAGAGTCACAGAAAAGAATGTAGGCTGGAAGGAAATTCTAGGATCACCATTTCAACCTCATCATTTTACAAATGAGGAAACTGAGACTCAGAAAGCAGAAGTGGTTTGCTCAAGATCATCCTGCCAGTTGGAAGCAAAGCTGGAACTGAATCTGAAATCTGAGGACCACAGTCCCCCCATCTTCTTCTTGCTACATCACATTATGTTACCACTTGGAGCATGAAGAGTGTATCGCAGCGGCTAGTGGGGAGCCGCGTTCCCACAGAATGAAATGTAGCACAGGTTTGATTTATGGGGGCAGGGGACCGTCAGAAAAGGTGTGGTGTTTGGATGCCGCTCCTGGGGAGCCAGGTGGAAACTTTGAGCTGCCACAATGTAACGCAGGGAAACAGGCTGAAGAGTAGTTTGGACGGATCAGTGGACTGGTGGTCCAGTTCGTCAAGTACCAGCTGACCTCTTTCCATTTTATCTGTAAAAGGGAAACATCCACCCCATAGTGTAATGGGGGGATAGAGCCCACATACCTTGACTCTTAACTTATTCTGAAGCCAGGAGGTGGAACTGGAAACCCCCCTCCACTAAGCCCAGCTCTTTCACTCCTCTTTTCTGATTTCTAGCAAACAAACTGCTTGAAGGGTAGAGAGGGTATTTTTTCTTTTTATTGTGCCCTTTCTAGTTCTAACAGAGACTGGCATATAGAGCCGGTGGACTGAATGAATGAATGAGTGAACATCACATCGAGGAGGGTTTCTTTAAAATTCATCCTCTCATCTAGGAGCTCAGTGTAGAACCTTGTTACTGATGTTTTCAGAGTCTGCTCTGTGATACCGGCTCAAGAATGACTCTAAACGGAAGGGTCTTTTGAGGGACCAAACAGTTGTTTCCTCCTGATTAGTAAGTGCCCTTTAAATACATTGAGTCTCTCTTTAAAGAGGCAAGGGCCAAGAAAAATTTCTAAATTCTAAAACTCAAACAGTGGGATAAGTAGGAAAATATTTTGGACATTTCCCCCCTCTTTTCTAACCTACAACCTAATGAACTGATGTCTTCTTTGGATAAACTAGATGTATGCACTACTGCTGCAGACAATACAATCTAAATCTTATTTTATATATAAAAGGTATGCTTTAATTATTAGGATTAGAAGGTGTCAATAGATTATTGTCTCAACTACGTCATAATTTAATGAAGGATTATAGCTCAACAAGTATAGAACCAATATCAGTTGACTCCTTCCAACTTTTAACTGGTTTTATCAAACCTCATAGACAAAGTTTGTTCATTCAGCTACTTGATGAGCATTTCTGTAGCCAGGTTATGTTAGAAGGTGTACTAGAATACCACACTCCTCAAAGCTGGATGTTCCATAGACATGTGAAGAGGGTAAAGGAAAATACATCAAAGTATAAGCACTGTCGCTTTGTTCTCTCTCACTGACGAGGAAGAACTCCTGAGGTTTCTTTGCTGTAGAAATCACAGACACTGGGTAAAGGGCGGGCAAATGCCTAAATGTGGAGGCTTTGGTTGTGGGAGAGAACTTTGAGAAGGAATAGAGAAAGGAAAAGGTAATCTGTTGATTTGAGGGGAGAAATTAAGAGTCTAAAAATGAGAAGTCTAAAAATGAGAGTTAAAATATGTTTCTCAGGGGATGGAGCTGAGTGCCTCAGATGGGAGTTGGAGCAGTAGGGGAAAGGACCAGGGAGAGGATTAAGAGGAGGATGGAGGCTGGTGGTCATGGTCCTAGGGGGAGAGGGAGGCAGGAAGGGGCCGAGGGAGTGAGTGAAAGGGAGGGAAGGGAAAGGGAGGTCTTCAATAAAATTAAAAACAAAAGTTTTGCTGGACATTTCTCCAAAGAAGATATACAAATGGCCAACACACGCATGAAAAGATGCTCAACATCATTAGTCATTAGGGACGTGCAAATTAAAAACACAATAACATATCACTTCATACCCACTGGGATGGCTACAATCGAAGAATCAGAACGTAAGTGTGGTCGAGGAAGTAGAGAAATTGGAACCCTCATTCATTGCTAGTGGGAATGTAAAACGGTTCAGCCAAGGTGGAGAACAATGTGGCATTTCCTTAAAAAGTTAAACAGAGTTACTGTATGACCCAGCAGTTCCACTCCAGGGTATGTACCCAAAAGAATTAAAGACAGGTTTTCAAACAAAAACTTGTACGTGAAAGTTTATAGCAGTACTATTCACAATAGCCCAAAGTTGGAAGCAACCCAAATATCCATCACCTGATGAATGGATCAACAAAATGTGGTTATTTCCCTA
>NW_006793703.1:8358851-8386523 GCF_000442215.2 Lipotes vexillifer
ACATTATTCAATAAAAAGGAATGAAGCCCTGCTACATGCAACAATATGGATAGACCTCAAAAACATTATGCTAAATGAAAGAAGCCAGACACAAAAGATCACATATCCATTTATATGAAGAATCCAGAACAGGCAAATCCATAAAGACAGAAAGCAGACTAGTGGCCGTAAGGGCCTGGGAGGGGGGATGAATGGGGAGTGAGTGCTTAAAGGGTATGAGGTGCGCTTCGGGGGTGATGAAAATGTCATGGAACTAGATAGGCATGAGGTTCTGCAACATTGTGAATATACTAAGTGCCACTGAATTGCACATTGTAAATGTTTAAAATCGTGAATTGCATGTGATGTGAATTTTACCTCAATTTTAAAAAAAAGTTTTGCTAGGAGTTTTCAAAGGTTCTTCATTTTCTCCTCCTCAATCTTTTGACATTTTCTCAACAGACTAAGTTTGAATTGTTCTCAATTTATATTTTGTATATTTGCTTGTGGGTAAGACAAACTAGAAATCTGTAATATTTAGGTAAGAGATGCTTCATTCTGATTTTTAAAAGTTGTTTTAAACATTTTTCTGGATAAAATATCATTGCCTCACTTTATTCTCACTTTACATTCAAGGATGTTTAGAGTTCAATCATTAACTGTGGATTAGAAGAGTAGAGTGAAATTATCACTAACAGGGAGTTGTAATTCTTTCTTTTTTAAGTAGCTTGGCTTATCTCTAATGGTACGTGGCACAATTCTTAGTCAAGCATGTGTTCTGAATACATCCTTCAGTTTTCATAGGAGCATGTCCTTAGACCTGATTATGTAGAAAGATATTTGTTTGAGGTTATGAACATTTCACTTTTTGGCCAGCCACTTGCCACCCACTGCAAGTCTGAAAGGGAAGTGAGCAGAGTGATATCCACGTGATTCACACTGTGTCCAGTCCTGCTCGTCAGGTATGTGGGGATTATTACTATGACTTTGGCTCCAAGTCCCCATGTGAATACCCCAGCCTGCTGAGTTGAGCTGGACCACGTGTGATCACATGATGACGTTTGTACCTCTGGCCTAAGACCTGTTTGATCCCATGGGCACGGTGAATCTTGTAACTTACAGCTTGTCCCCTCTTTTTTTCACTGATTTCAGAAAAGCTTAGACATATGGTTGTAGCATTTAGGAAATAGACTTTCTTAGCATAAATTTTGTGTACTGCTCAAGCTTCTGGTTTAGTCTTCCTTTCTAATTCATATGTGCCAGTATATCTTTCTTTTTCCATTTAATTTTCTGTAGGCTGTATTTCTAAGTTGTTGTAATTCACCTTTTTTTAGACTAAGTCAGGAACCAGAAATAGTGCCCAGAGATAAAATTCCACTTCTCTGTTATTTCAAAAGATAGTTTGGATTGTGGCCTCTCTCACCTGCTTCCTTACACACAACGTGCACACACATGCCCACACATGCACATGCACACAGTAGGCGGAGGGCACGCTCCAGTGCCCACCGTCTTCAGAGTGAGGCCCTCTTATGACAAGGTCACATTCTAATGCTTTGATTCAGAGTGCCTCATCAGAGCCTGACTCAGAGCAGCCTTCATCTCCCTGCTCCTCAGGCTGTAGATGAGCGGATTCAACATGGGGGTAAAAGAGCACCACCACCTTGTCTTGCTTGCCTAGGCCGTGGAGCCAAGGCTGCATGTAGGTAACCAGGGCCGGCCTGTAAGGCATGGAGACCACAGTGAAGTGGGAGGCACAGGTCCCAAAGGCTTTGCGGTGGCCCCCGCTGGAGCGGATCCGCAGGATGGTGGCCACAATGTGGGTGTAGGACAATGCGACCAGGCAGCAGGGCACCAGCAGCACCACCGTGCTGGAGGCCACTGTGACCGCCTGGTTGAGGGTGATGTCCACACAGGCCAACCTGAGGAGTGCCAGTGTCTCACAAGCCACATGGTTCAGCACGTGGTGCCCACAGGTGGGCAGATGCACTGTGACCGCAGTCTCCACTGAAGCATTAGCCAGACTCACGAGCCAGGAGACCACTGCCAGCCCTGCACAGAGCCTTGGCCGCATCACTGCCACGTAGAGCAGGGGGTCGCAGACGGCCACATAGCGATCATAGGCCATTGCTGCCAGCAGCAGGAACTCGGGGCCAGGGAGAGGAAGAGCTGGGTTCCACACTGGGTGAAGGAGATGGTCTCCGTCTCCAGGAGGAAGTGCACCAGCATTTGGGGACCGCACGATGGAGAGGTTGCCGAGGAAAAAGTACATGGGCGGGTGGAGGCGGGCGTCCAGCTCTGTCAGGAGGAGGATGAGCCCGTTGCCCAGCACAGTCAGCAGATAGGCGGCCCCAAACAGGACGCAGAGCCCAGCCTGCGTCTGCCTGTCACTGGAGAGGCCCAGGAGAACAAACTCACCCAGGTCAGGTTGTCCCTCCTCATGGAGCAGGTGGGTCAGGCTGTCAGGGGAGGAGCAGAGGCAGGGAGGGGCAAGTAAAGGTCTCACTCCAGGAGTCTGCGAGTAAGTCGTGGGCCAGGACTGGAGCACCTTCCCTCAGGTTCCTTAACCTAGGTGCTTAGGAGAGAATGCGATGAAGATGGTGGGGAAAAGGACATTTGAGTTCTCACACTAGACTCAAGGATGAAGTCCCTGTTCTGGTCGTCCTTTTACATCTAGGATCCAGCAGTTACAGTTATATAGGATATAAGCTATTGGTATAGAAGGAAAGATAGAGGGGAAAAGTGGTGGAGAAAAGGGAGAAAGAATGATAGGAAAGGAAAAAATGTAAAAGACACGGTAGGAAAACTAAAGAAGGAAGGTAGGAAAACAGGAAAAGGAGGGAAGTGACGTAGAAGACAGGGAAGAAGGGAAGGAGTCTCCACTGTGGGGTGGCTGTGGGAAAAGTATTACAAGCAGGTACTTGAGACCAAGAGGAGTGCCTAGGGGTCCATCCCTAAAAGACTGAATTCATTTGCTCTGTATGTTTCTTCTGGGGTCCAGGTCTGGGTCACTGCCTAGAAAGGAGTCCTCTCACATCATTCTCGTGCCCATCAGTCTGGACGAAGTTTAAATACTTGAAATCAATATAGGTCAAGCCCCTGCTCTGTGCCAGGGACTGTGCTAGACATCAGACACCTGTCTGTGGACCAGAAACGCAGAAGCGCGAGCCTTGCTCCTTGGTTCTTATAATTTAATTGGGGACATAGAGATTAAATTAATGATTACAAAAATTAATTAAGTATAATTGTGCTAAGTGCTACGAAGGAGGAAAACAAGGTTACTAGTTGGTTAATTAAGTTTGCAGTTGTAATTAAGTTACGACTGCAGTTATGCCTTATTTCTCAATAATACGCAATTTATGTAGCAAGTTGCAGGCATTTATCTAGATGTTTAAATAAATGATAAAAAAATAATATAGTGAGAGTATCTGGAAACCAATGATACTTAACATGTCACTACTGAATATGAAGTGACTGACATCCACTGATTCTTTTCAGGGGCAGTGAATTCTTCCTTAGCTAAGTTTGCACTGGGTCATTTTCCTTCCAACATGTGGACCAGTCTTCTATAAACATAGAATTAAATGCCATCAGTTTTTCTTAATGGAAATGTAATATCAAGGTATATTTCCTGCTCTTAAAATATGAATAATTAGTACATTAATTAACTCAATTAGTTAAAAATATTTATTGAGCATATGAGGTACTATGCTTCCAGCCAACCTCTAGGAAATACTGCCTTTCAATGTTAGGAATTTGCTTTAGAAAATCAGCAGTGCCACAGAATCAAATAAGAAATTTTTAAAAAATTGGGTCTTGCTAAAATCTATGAGGATCAAATGAGACAGCATAACAAAGGACAAAAGCAATATATCAGTTTTAAGAAAACCAGAGTGGAGCCACATAATCAAATACAACAGAATTGAAAAGCATAATCCAATTCAGATTCTCTCTAGCTGGGAAGGGAGTCTGGGAGCTGATTGGTGGAGGGAGAGAGCGGAGAACCTGGATGGATCAGGCATCTCTTGCCTTCCACTCAGCCCTGGTCCTGCAGTGGCCAGCAGGTGTCACTGTAGAAACTGCTAAGAATAGAAACTGGCTTTAGATTCTCAGGATTGGAGACAAGGTTCTGGGGCCTGAGTGCAGTAGTTGGTGGTTGGGATTCTGAGCGCTGCCCCAGGGAGCCTGTGGCTACCCACAGAACCTCGTCCTTCTCACAGCAGAGAAAGCAATTCAGCTCTGATCTACTACAATCCGGAGGCTGCGACAGCATCCAGAATCCTCACCTTTGGAGCTGCTGTCATGAATCCAGATTCCCTTCAGAAGGGCCCTGTTACTATATAAGAAAATTTTTAAAAATGTTAGACATGAAAGGAATCATAGAGATCATGTATTTTATCCATTTAATTCTACAGACAAGAAAACCAAGGAACAGGGGTAAGGTGATTGACTCAGGTGTCAGATCTACCTGGGACACAACCTGGAACCAGGTTTAAGGCTGTGCTGCACATTCTCAGTTCTCACTGAACCTGTTTGGGAGGGACGGGAAGGGGTTCTAAAAAGGATATGGTCTAGGAAGGGAGGTACCTAAAGAATCTTAGATTGGAGGCCCAGGACACATATCTTGCCATGCAGAGAAATGCTGTGTGGTGAGTGGGAAAATCTTTGAATGAGAAGTCAAGGGACCTAAGTTCTTGTCTGCCTCTTCCATTAGCCTGCTATGTGCCCTGGGCAAGTTACTTGTCCTCTCTGAGCCTCAGTTTCTCCATTTGGAATGTGGGAATAATAATAGTGCCTAGCTCACAATATTTTGAGTAAGATCAGATGACGAAATGAATATGGATGGGCCTTGTAAAGTACTAAGTAAACACAAGTGGCTATTGTTATTATACTCAACAGGTGAGGTCAATTTGCGTGGTGATAGGGGGACAAGAAACAATATGAATTTGTGCTATAAAGGCCAGAAATTTAACAGAATGTGAGCCATAAAGCCCCTCTGCAATACATCTTATTGCCTAAATCACTTAATTAAAAAGACCCTGTTACTCAATACTATAACCTATATGGGAAAAGAATCTGAAAAAGAATAGGTATATGTCCATGTCTAACTAAATCACTTTGCTGTACACCTGAAACTAACACAACGTTGTAAATCAACTATACTCCAATATAAAATAAAAATTAAAAAAGAAAGAAAGAAATAAAAAGACCCTGTTTAAATAAAGTGAAGAATAAGGTAGAGTCTGTTTATACCAGGTGGGTAGTACCATGCTCTACACACAGTATAAGTGCAATATATTTTTTTCCAATAAAAATTTGATGCTGTTTTTAGATGATAAAAACATTGATTTTTATTAATAGATGGGCTTGTTCTCAGTTTTGGGGGATAATTAGAGGATTTCTTTCCGTTTAGCTTGACTTAGTAAACATTCACTGAGCACTGAGTAGAACCTGGTCCAGTGGCAAGTGCTGGGGTGAGAAGGATCGATACAGTCTGGTCTCCATCTCTAGCGACTCGGCCTGACAGGAGGATGGAGAGGATGAGTTATCATGATCTTATCAGAGTTTTCAGAGGAAGCTTGAGTATCAAGTCTGGTAACAGGAGACATAGAGTCAGACTGTGTAAACAGCCGGGAAGATACGTAGAAATACTAAAGTAGAAGCAAAGAAACAGGTGCATTTGCGTCTTGTAAAAGTAGGTGTGGTTTACAGTGTATGCAGCTTGGTGGTAAGGAGGCGTGGTTTTCAACCTGTATCAATAAACCATCTATAGGTATGGTTGTAGGTCGCTACCTTTCTGAGCCATAGCTTCTTCATCTGCAGAGTGAATAAGTTAGGTAAACACGAAGATTTCTATCAGCTCTAAAGATCTGCAGTAAGTGAATATACATAAGCTGTAGTTTAAAGCAGTATAAAAAGAGGGGAAAAAATCTTTGGTCTTTGATTACTCTAAGTATGCATAGCTAGTGGGACTGTAGGAAATAAGATATGGGTTTCCGGGGTTGGGGATCAAAGCATTCATATCACACATAACTGTTTGGGGAAGTGCCAATGAGTGAGACCATGTTGGCTTGAAAACCAGAGGCTAAGGAAATAGGGACGGCACCATACAAATAGAAATGGGAAAACTACTTGGGTCAAGGCTGAAAGACCTGTAGGCTTTTGACACATGAAATTCTTTCCAAAATTGGACCCAGAAATTTCTTACATAGTGTGGTAATCCATAACGACACTAGATCAGGGACCAAACCTGAGCAAAGGAGGGGTCCATGTCTATCTTCCGTTCTTATACCAATCCCACCTTCTCCATTCCTCTTTTTATCTCCAGTATAATGCAAATGCCTCGAAGCTAAGAAAAGAGACTTATCTCTCTTGATCGCCACTCTTCAGCTCTTTGAATGTATGTCTGTATATACTAAGCACTTCAGTTTATACTGTTGATTGGATGACTGACCAAGACCGAGGACTTGATTGAGTGGGAAGGATCAAAGCGCCTCCAACTGCAACCAGTGAGAAAAGCCAAGTAGAGGATCCTAGGACAGTCCTGGCTGCTCCAGGGGTTTGGGCTCTATCGTCTCACCCTCCTCCTGTTGTTCCCTTTGGGGAGGACTCAGCGAGGCTGAGTCCTCACCTTATGCACAGAACTAACTCACTTTGGATGGGGAGGCAGCACATCTTTCAGGAAGTCCTTGAAGCAGTGGTCCATCCTCTTCTTGGGGATGGAGGTTTACTTTGTCAGTCTTAGCTGATAACTTGCCAGAAGTCTTAGCTGATAACTTGCCAGAACCTAAGAATCCCCAGAGGGCAATTACTTGCTCTTGCTCTTGTGTTTCTTAACTCATTCTCCCCCCAAGCTTCTTCTTAGCAACCACAGCTCCCTACTCTTCTAAGCTCCCAATGGGATAAACATTTTGAAAATGTTTTATCTCAACTTTTAATTGTCTTTCTAGTTCTCAGAGTAATGAGCCCTTCCCTGACTTTTTTTGAGTCTTTCACTGCTTTTCAAGGCTATGGCATTATTGGAGACTTTTGACAGGAGTCAGGAGAGAAGAATATTTACACCTCTGACCTGATGGGAAGGGACTGAGATTAATTGGGAAGGAGAAGTGGAACTAAAATCCAAGTTTGACCTCCTTTCTAAGAGAATATGAATGCGTCTTCTCCCCTCCTTCCACATATCTAGTTTTGGCAACCGGGAAGTGGGGAGTAAAGCAGAAATTGCCAAGTAGAACCATCATGTTCATGTCCCGGAAGTCATGGAGAAGTCCCAAGTTCACAGTCATTAAAATTCCAATATCACATAGCTGTTGAGTTGTGTATTCTCACACTATCAGAAGTTTTTCAGGCTTTCCCTAAGCTTGATCTCCCAGTTCTTGATCATATTCCATGAAAGTTTTAATCTCTTCACTGGAATTACTAGAAGGAGCAGAGAAAACAGTGGGTTGGAATTCGATTTTGTTCCTATTTACTTATCCGTTTCTGTAATAATAGAACACGGTCTTTGGTAAGATGGAACAGATATATTGTTAGCAAGTAACCCATTAGAGTTTTTCTATAATAATTGGTCAACATTAGCAAGATGAAATTTAATTACCTTGAAGATTTGCCACTTTAATGACAATGGACTGGGGAACGGTAGTGTCACTTCATGCTCTTCCCTTTGTGCAGGACCTGTAGTCTCAGGTTCATCTCCGTTCCTTCCACCATCCAGCTATGCCCAGGACCCAAAGGACCTGAAGCTCTCCCAACCTCAAGCATTGAAAACTGATGGGGCCCTTTGACAGAGCTGGAGCCAAAAGTTGAGGGGAGGGCAGAAGTAAAAAGAAGTCTGAGGGTACCATGAGGGAGAAGAGAGAGAGAGATTGACACCTGAGAGGTGGGAGTCCAGAAGTACATCAAAGATAGACTTAGTATAAATTAATATAGGTGACTCAAGTGTAAAGTAACTGCTGGGTACCATCTTCCAGACAACATAGTGTGTGGTCTTCTAATAAGAATATTTCCTTGCTGTTAAAACAAAAATTCATCTTTCCTACTTTTCCAAGCACTAAGGTTACAGATAATATGTAACTGGGTGAAAACAATAGGTTAGAAAATAGTAGGTTCAGTACAAATTGAAAAGAATATATACATACAGTTAGATATGCATAAAGACAGAAACACAAAGAAAGAACTGAAAGGATAATCATAAAATGTCAATAGATTATCTCTGGTAATAAGTTTATAGGTATTTTTATTTTCTTCTTTTTGAAAAATGTCTCTAAGAAACATTTTTCTAATATGAGCCCAAATTAAAATTTAAAAATTATTATTGATGTAGATATGTCACATTGAGATAGGGATGCTGGGAAATCAACTTGCTGGCTTAATGTCCCACACTACTGAATGGTCTTTGGAAAACATGGGTGAGTGTTATGGGGTGGAGGGAAGGCATAATTAAAATCCTGCCTCAGCAAAGTAGGTATGACTACAGGTTTAAAATCATTTATACCATGAAAGGTGAATCTTTAAAGTCTATGGTGGAAAACACTCCGGACTAGGGACAAGATAATTGGTGTTTGCTCGGGCTTTGGTGTAAATAGCTCTTCGCCTTTGGGCATGCTGTTTAATCTCCTTGGGTCTCAGTTTCCACGCTTGTGAAACAGAGATTCAGTGAGACTCTAAGGATCCTGCAGCTCTGGAAGTCTATGTTTTCCAGTGTGGACATTGCTATATTTTCCTAGATACTGACATCTGAGACAGGAGTTAGACCATCATGGGATCCAAAGAGTGGTCTTGAGGACATAGGGGTAATTATCTCCTTTGAGCCTGATTCACATGAGGAGTTTCATTGACAGAACCAATGTTTTATGTACTATTTGGATCCCTAGCCCTTGGAGATAATTCACTTCCTGCAGTGTCTGTGCAGCCCCAGGCCTGCTGCTTCCCTGGGTCTTTCCCTTCATTCCTTTGAAATTGCCCCACGACTACTGCTTCCCCACCCCTTACTTCTCGCCACTGATATCTCCTTTGCCACAAGACTTTCCTGTTACTAGGAATAGTGTAGTTCACTCCCAGTGAACTACTTTATCCGGTTCTCAGTTATGCACCTACCTCCCCTTTTAGTTCTTTTTACTTTTTTTTTTTTTTTCTTAACCAGGGATAGCTTTCCCACTTGAAATGTCAAGAGGCAGCTTCTAGGAAGCAGGTTACCTGGGCTGATGATCTCTACACTTGACAGCTGATTCAATAGCTTTGGCTACAACTCATCACAAATTATCTCTGTCATGAGAGGGTCTGAATACTCCTCTGATTCCTACCTCTAACACACTAGGAAAATGTAAAATGATTTCTGTGATTTGGTCTTCTCTTTGTGCATAAGCAACTATGTGACTTGAGGGAAACCACTTAGGTGGTGCTGGTGGGAATGAGAAAGAAAGACTTGGCAACTAATATTTAACGAGTACTGAATGCTTTATAAGAATCATCTCCTTGAAATTTTATGTAATTTCCTTATTTTATATTAACATTGGACAGGTTCAGTACAGCTCATTTCTAGAAAAGAAGTCTTTCCTTAATAGATTACTAGCACACACAGGGGCTCAGAGCCACCTTTACTTCAAGATCAACTTGCGTATGTGATGGTGAAACAACTTTAAATACTCTTCATGGATGTTATATGAAAATGTAGCTTATTTGTTTTCTATAGTGATCTTATCATCCCGAGTTTACATTCTGATGCTTGGTATGGAAAGAGGAAAAAAAGCAAACAATATAATACTGCCAATTAAAAATATCTTAGTTTCCTACAGTATAAACAGTATCTTTTGACTAAAAATAATCTTTCCAAGTAAATAATTAATTCAAAGTTCAACCTTTGGTCAGAATGGTTTCTTTCTTTCTTTTCTCATTCTGGATTCTGGGTATAAGAGAAAACTGCTACTATGGGATAACGTGGGACTTGGGATGAGGGTGTAGAATCACTCTTGTTTCATGCTGGTCCTGGTGCTGGTCTCTGCACTTGGGCCATCACTCTTATCTGCGTGTGTACACATGGCAGGTTTCTGCTGAGACATGGTCAATCTGGATCTAGCCCATGGCATCCAGTATTGAAGTCTGTGGCTGAGGGACACATGGGCAGTTTGTTGTCTTGGCTTTGTCAGGGTTCAGTGGCAATCCTTTCGTTGAAATGGTTCCGCTTTGGAGTTTCTAATGTGATTCTGACCCCCGTTTTCCACACACACACCACCTCCAAGAACTGACCATGATTCCTTTTGGGGGAAGTCCACCTTGTAGTCCTTTTTCTCCGCCAAGTTGATCCTCTTCCCTGGCAGGTTCTCTGGTAGAACTTTCAGCTGCCTTCTGTACCTCGCATTTGAAACGTGTAGGAGCTTGAGGCATCCATCCCATGTTCTGGGAGCCAGGAACATGTCTCAGACCTATTTGGTGCCCTCTTCCACTGCTGTGCTGTGGCCTCCTGAGCTACAGTCTCCCCTGAGGTCTCCCAGTGGGGATCAGGTACACATTTCTACCTTTGACGATCTCCTGCTCCATGTGTGTCCCAGCTCTGATCTAGCCATCAGCAGTCACTCTGTTCCATCCCATTCTTCCATGGATGCCATTGCCTGGGGGCGCTGTGGAACCGTGTGGGCAGAGGAGGGACTGAAGGACTATACCTGGGCAACTCTGACTGTGGGATCAGGCAGCTACACGACAATCAGATTGTCCTCACTAAGCATAAGACGTGAAATATTTTGCTAAAAGAGCCTGTTTGGCTCTTCGCGAGAGTCACTTCCAAGTTCCCCTAGCTTGGTATGGGCTCGACCCTAAAGGGGGACTTGGGTACGTGCCATGTCCTGGGGAGTGAGGAGAGGATAACAGTGTTCTGTCAAATTCGTAACAACTCTGTGAGGCAGGCACAGACTTGGCCAGAGCTAGACAATTGGTAAAGAACCAGCTGAGATGAAAATCGTTACATGACCGGTTTCAAATCTTAGACTCTTTTTAAAAAAACATTTTTTTCTTTTGGGCCGCGCCACATGGCATGCGGGATCTTAGTTCCCCAACCAGGGATCGAACCTGTGCCCCATGCAGTGGAAGTGAGGAATCCCAACCACTGGAGCGCCAGGGAATTCCCGTTAAATTTTAGACTCTTTTCACTAGACCATGCTGCCGCCACCGTTGTCCTTTTCTTTCTGAAATAAGAGGGTTGCAAATGGAAGAGTGTAGAAGTCTCTTCATGCCCTGGTGTTCTGAACTTCACTACATAGAGGTCAGCAGAAGGAGAAGCGGTTGGGATCTTTTCCGTGCCCCAGTTAAGCAAAACCATGCCTCTCACCCAAAAGGAGCAGGGAAAAGTTCTGGCCGGGTGTTTCCTGCTACTCTTAGCTACAACTGTCTTCCTGGCCTTTAGACGAGGAAGCTGACTTGCTTTTTGCTCTGGAGTCTTCCTACCACCTCCAGGTCTCTACGTTTGCCTCAAGCTTGCCCTAACAAAATTGGCTATTTTTAGTACTGAAATGGGACTGTTTGGGGAACTGAAAGTGACTGTAAACCTTTATATTATCTACGGGAACCAGGACATTATGCTACATGCTATGGATTTAGTCCAAGCATACCCCACAGATCTTTTTTTTTTTTTTAATACATTTATTTATTTATTTATTTTTGGCTGCATTGGGTCTTCGTTGCTGCAAATGAGCTTTCTCTACTTACGGCGAGCGGGGGCTACTCTTTGTTGCGGTGCGTGGGCTTCTCATTGCGGTGGCTTCTCTTGTTGCAGAGCACGGGCTCTAGGCGCACGGGCTTCAGTACTTGTGGCACGCAGGCTCAGTAGTTGTGGCTCACAGGCTCTAGAGCGCAGGCTCAGTAGTTTTGGCGCACGGGCTTAGTTGCTCCGCGGCATGTGGGATCTTCCCGGACCAGGGCTCGAACCCGTGTCCCCTGCGTTGGCGGGCAGATTCTTAACCACTGCGCCACCAGGGAAGCCCCACAGTGCGGTTCTGAAGGTGTGGGGGTGAGCAGGAATAAAGTTATTTTCTGCTTATACCCTGAGAATTCAGGATGTTCAGCGAGCCAGTTCCTGTTAGTTCCCAGAACACAATAGATCTGAGATCTGGTGGTCTGGAGCCTGGGAATCTCATCCTGGCTCTGACCTTTTCCCAAGACTTTCAAGCCTTTTAAAAGTCTCAGATGGATTCTATGTAGCAGAGGTGGTTTTATCTACTTAGCAGATCATGATGTTGCTGGGAGAAGCAAAGCCTGGTGGTTAAGAGTGTAGGCACCTAACCCTGACTGCCAGCATCAGAATCTTGGCTCCCTGCCCTGTGCATTTATGACATTGGGCAGGTCAAAGTCTCTTTTGCCTCAGTTTCTTCAGATGTAAAATGGAGAAAATGATAATATCTGTCTCATGTGGCTCTTGTGAGTTTTAAATGAGAGAATCCATGCAAAGCCCTTAGCACAGTGTCTAGTCTATGATGAACCCTCAACCAACGTTAGATATTTTTATGTTTAAAATACTTTCAACACTTTAGAAGAAAGGTGCTAGTCAAACCTATGCTACAAATAGAAACTACTCCTCCCCCGCCCCCCATACATTTACTTCCATCCTGTTGAGGCTTGTAAACTCAACGTTTTCTTTTCTCTTTTGCAAAATACAAGCTGTTCCAACAGTTCTCTGCATCAGATCCAGAGTGTTTTATGCCGTCCTTGGGATTTTGTGAGAGATGTTTTGGAAGTACCTTTTAAGAAACTACACTGGTTGGAACTGATGCTCAAGCTTTGCTATAAGTGTAGAAAACTTCCGAGCTCCTGTCCTGTGGAGCTGGAGAGGGCAGCTGGAGGCGATCCAAAGGAGAGGATAGATTCCAGCCCGAGAAGCCTTCTTCTGACCAAGAGGGGTGGGCACGGGGAAAATGAAGCCTGAAGGGAGGTCAAAGAGGAAAGTGAGTGTAGGGGCTGGGAATGATTATCCAAGAGCAGATATGGGTCCAGAAGCTATTCACAGAGGCGACAAGAGCCCTTTCCGTCTTGCCTCTGTTCAGGTTTAATAGTGAACTTACTGCCAATGTCCTGAAGAAAGGGTGAGAGAGTGAGGAGTGCTGCCCCGGAAACTGCCTTACAGACTTCCATCGTCTCCTATCTCCAGGCCCAGTGCAAAAAAAAGATTCAAAGAAATTCCTTTGGCTCCCAGAAGAAAAACAACTCTCCAGCTCTGATCTTGCTAGATGGGAGTTCCTCTTCTCGTTATCCTGAAAAAGGAAAAAAACCTTACATTTATATCATGCTTAATTACTTTCAAGCAATTTCATAGACACGATCTCATCTGAGGAAGGAGAAAATTGAGGCCATTAGGCTACACAAAGTTTGTCCATTATCAAGTATTTCCTAAGTCTGACTCCAAAGCTTATATTAGGTTGGCTCTTTTAAGAATTCTAGTGGGAGAATACTGTAATCATGATTAATATCACCACCATCAAACATATATTTAAAATCCCACTCTACTAGTTTGAATAGCATTAAAATCAGTGGAATGTCTTTAGAGGATTTTTTTCATGTGCCTGTTAAGTGGGCCTTAGTTTAGACGTGGGCAACTATCTCATACATAGGGAAATTACATTAAAGATTTAATAAGCGTCTTCCATTCTCACTTCACCTTTCTTCATCTCTTCTGGATGACCGTATTCTAGTTCCCTCCCTCTGCCCTCTTCTAACCAGCTTGTCCCTTGACCTACCTCAGGTGGGGAAGTATTCACTGACTGGGAACTGCTAACTCTTAGCAATCTAGCCATCACCTCCCCAGGTGGAACTTGCCTCTTCAAGGAAAAGGACCTTGTAATCAGAGTAATTGGAATTTTCGTATCAGAAAGATATTTATATGCTCGAGTTCGAGGCATGGGAGATGTAGCAGTAAGTAATGTATGAGCTCTCTGAGGAGGTGGGTGAAGATGGAATCTGGAGCCCAAGGAGGATGATTATATTTATTCCACACACACTGTCTCAGGTATCATTTGTAGAGTTTGTGTTTGTATTAATCATGTTTTTATATTTTTCATACTTTATGACATTTTGACATCTTAGGGGTCTTGCTGGTAGGGGATAGGCTGCCCCTCTCAGAGCTGGCTAATTTCTAGACATTGCAAACCAACTTCCTTTTGATTACAATTTTCGTCTGCAAACCAACCAATCCAAAGCCCACATCCCAATCACCTTTATTGACCTCTCAGGCACCAAGCCACCATCTTCCCTGCTGTATCACCTCAGGGCCAAGTCAAGTAGACTGGACAGCTAGAGACCAGTCCTGTGGCCCAGAGCCAGCCAAAATTATTCAAACTATCCAAGCCTAAGTTTCCTCCAGCTTTCCTACACTGCCTAATCCATTCCTTCCTCAGAAACCACAGTAGTGTCTGAGGCTCATGCTCTCTCCTCTCTCCTTCTGCCTCCTGACTGACCTGGTGCTTCCCCATGGGCCCTGCGTGGTGTGGCCTGCCCCCTTCCCTTGCTATAAACTCTTCTTTCAAAGGCAGTTGTCTTTGTGTCTGCCACCTTACCGTACCAGAGTAAAACAAATCCCAGGTACAGATCTTAAAAAGGTGTTAATGATTTCAGCATTTAAAATGAAAGCCAGTGTTACTTTCTACTCCGGCAGGTGATTAAACACAACTTGAGTTGGTTCTACATGTTTCTTCCGTATTGGCTGGAGTCAGGCAGTCCTTGCATGATCTCTGGCTAGACAGCCTTTCTGGAAGTGGGCTGTGTAGTTTGGCTGCCAGGCCTTTACACATGCTTTGTTGAGGTTTGTACGAGTGAGCTTGGTGCTCTTTGGGCCAAATTAGACATCTCTAAAGTCATCTCTGGCTCCAGCATCATATTATTTAGAAATAGGAGTATCATTTGGCACTGTTGATCACTCCATCCTTGAAATTGTCTTTCCTTGGTTTCCATGACATCATGCTCTCTTGGATTTTCTTCTACTTTTTTGATTGCTCTTTTTAAAAAACTCCTCTGTGCATTCCTTTTCCTCTGCCTAGCCTTTATTTTTTTTGAAAACATTTATTGAATAAATAATGCATATGTGTTTAAGGAAAGTATTAAAAAAAGTAAAAGTTTGCTCCACCTCTGTCACCCAGTTCCGCAGACTCTTAATTTGATTACAAATGTGTGTGTGTGTGAGGGTATAAAACTATAGGACATACACAAGCACACACATATGCTCATACACACATGATATTCTGTGTGTTTTTATATGCAAATGCTATCATACCGTAACATTTATTTATTCACTCATTCTTTAACAGTTTACTGCTATTTACTAATTAGCAGCTACTACATGCCAGACACTGTTTAGGCCCCGGGAAGACCATGTGAGTAAAGTAGACAATTTTCATAGAGTTTATATTCTGTTGGGAGGAAGAGACAATTTAAAAGAAAGTCATTTAAAAGAAAGAGAATTTTCAGTAATGAGAGATGATTTAGAATTTAAAGCATGCTAATGTGAGAGAGGACAGACAGGTGACATTATGTAGGGTGACCAACGAGGGCCTCTATGAGAAGCCAATATCTGAGCCAAGACAGCATCTGAATGATGAAGAGCAGCATTTCAGGAGTGGACATAATAAGGAAAAGGCCAGAATCAAAGATGTGCCAGAATCAAGGATGACTCCTTAGTACATACTTCCATGTACCTTGCTTTTTCATTTAATAGCATGTATGAGAGATGGTTTCAGGTCTATAACAGATAGAACTGCTTCATTCTCTTTAGCAATTGCATGAGATTCCGTTATAGGGATAAAACCATAATTTATTTCATCAGTCACATACTACTATTTAAAAAATCTTTAATCTTTTGCTGATGCAAGTAATGCTGAGATAAATATTTTTGAATATACATGTTTGTCCACAAGGCAAATACATTGATTGGCAAGGTCAAACTCTCAAAGTAGAGTTATTGGAACAAATGATACGTTCTTTAATTCTGAGTTTAATTGATGTACACAATTGGCCTCCATAGAATTGAACAAATATATTTTACCACCAACTATGTATGAGGGAGTCTGTTGTAAATATCCTCCAAACTCTGTGTTCACATTTTTGAGCAGGAAGTGCTCTAAATAGCATTTTCTAATTTTATTTTGCATTCCTCTTATGAGTGAGGTTGAAACTCTTTTCCTGTTTAAAAGCCATTTGCATTTCCTTTTCTGTGAACTGTCTATTCATATCCTTTGCCCATTTTTCTTTGTGATTGTTAGTCTTTTTCTCATTGATTGGCAAAAGTTTCTTATGTATTAATGAAATGAACCTCTTTCATACATTAGATATGATCTTCCCAGTTTGTCTTTTCTCTTTTCATTTCGTTTAGGGTAGTGTCCCAGGAATGAAGTTTTTACTTTCTTAATATAGTTAATAAATTATGCATTTGTGTCTTACTTAGACAGTCATCCATCCTTCATTGTTGGTCTTCCTCAGAGTCCTATCTTGGAACTGCTCTGTTCTTCTCTGCTCACTCCCCCTGGATCATCTCAGCCGTGTCAGTTGCCATTGATGTGTTGGTGATTTCTAAATGTGTTTCTCCTGACACATACCCAACTGCCAACTGTACATCTGCACAGCCCAGGTCAGCACAATCAATACTGAACTCATCATTTCAACTTTGTCCTGTATTCAAACTGGTTACTCTTCCTGTGTACTCCATCTCAGTGAGCCCAGTGTGTCATCTTTTCCAGATCAGATCATCTATATCATCAGTGAGTCCTTTTTGCCTTTTATCCCTAAGCATTCGATCTGCACTAAATTCTGTTATATCTACCTTCTAAATAGTTCTCCAATCTGTCCATTTCTCTCCATTTCCATTACCACTTACCTAAAATGGGCCAACATCATCTCTAACCTGTGTTTCTACACCAGCTTCCTAATAAATATACTTTCTGTCATGTCCTTCTTTAATTCCTTCTCTACACAGTGGTCAGAATGTTCAGACTGGATCATATCACTCCCCTGCTCAGATATCTTCAATGGCGTCTCTTTTTTCTTCTTTTCCCTCCTCTCTATTCTTATTCTTCTTTAGGGTAAAATCCAAACGCTTTAACATGGCATACAAGGCTTACATGATCTGGCCTGCATTTGTACCTCTAGCATAACCTCTTAATACTATCAACACACAGCACCCACTTCCCAACATCACCGTCAATAAGAATCAGTCCTCTTGACGAGTCCTTGGAATGTATCATGGCCTCTTACCTTGGGGCATTTGCGCATGCTGTTCCCTTTGCCTGGACTCTCCTTTCTCAGCTATCTTTGCCTGGCTCTAGCTATCACAACGTGCCCTTAGATCTTACACATTACTTCTTCCGTGACCTCCTGATGCTCCCACCACCTCAAGACCAGGCACAATGCTTCCCACAGGATCTTGTCACACCATAGTACTCATCACTTAGTAATGCAGTGCCTATTTATTTGCCTGAATCCCCTAGCAGATTTCAAGCTCCACATGGGCCTCACCATCACGGCTCCAATACTTTGGAATGCCATGTTAGGTATACAGTGGCTTTTGATCAGAGTTGAATCCTTAACTCTCTAGTCGCTGGCATGGAACCGTCACTCAATAAACATTTATTTGTTGCGCATATGGATGAAGGAATAAATTTTAGAATTTTCCTAATGTAGCCTAAGTTTTGTGCCAGTTTGTTCGCTTTACTATAGGATATATTGATGTCGTAACATTGTATAGAAATAGTCACATCGAAGGAATCTCTCTGGTCAGTTTTACAAGGCAGAGTGTTTAGTAATTCTTCCTTTTAATGTCTCTTCACTTTACCTTTGATGGTAATATTTCCACCAAGCTACCAAGGTAGATGAAAGCACATCAGTGCACTCCTACTCTTGTACTACATGGTAGAATTCCCTTCCACTTCACTCCAGAGCTTTCAGGAGACATCTTTCAGGTATTTATCCTGGGGATAGAGGGGAAGAAGTCTCTCTGATTCACTGAGGCACTTCAGTATTATTTGTCTTAAATAGTAATTTTTATATATGAGTAATATCCACTGAAAATGATTATGAGAAATTTGGAAAATATTTAATCAGTAAAATATAAATCACCTATAATCTTGTCACATAGAGAGCAATTATTAGCTTTCTGGTGGGTGGCATCACTTCCTTGTCTCAGTAGCTGTCTGTAGTCTCAAATCTGTCCCCCCTCTTGAATCTCCACCTGAGCTCTAGACTGGTGTATTTGCTTCCTCAGTTGCCATCTTCACTGGCTTGTCCTGGCAGCATCTCAAGTCCACACGTTCTAAGCAGAAGTCCCCGTCCTCCTCCCTCCTCACTTGCACTTGCTCCTGTGTCCTTTTCAGCGATTGTACCACCATCCACCTGGTGACCTAGGTTAGAAATGATCCTTAGCTCCTCTTTCTTCCTCGCCCTCATATCCAATCAAGATTCTGTGGTTTCCTCCTCCTGCATACCCCTTTATCCTTTCCGTGCCCCTTAATCAGCTGCGTCAACACTCTGGTCCAGACTCCATCACCTCTCTCCTGTAATGTGGCAACAGCTTCCATGGGTCTCCATGCCTCCAGTCCATTTGCCACACTGTGGCCACAGTGACCACACAAGGAGGGGCAAGCTGTCGTGTCACTCCATGAACTCAAATCCCTCAGCGCTTTACAAGGACCTTCCCAAATGCCCCGCGCCTGTCTAACCAGTTCCATTTGGAGCATTCTTCACTCTCGTCTTCGCTTGGCTGACCTCTACCCATCCTGCAGTTCTCCACTGAGCCATCTTTGCCCCCCAAGAAGTTTTCCCTGACTCCCCTCTCGCCTGGAAAAGTCCAGCATGAGCCCCTCCACCCGTCTCCTGTTTTCTCCTCACATCTGTCCTCTCTCCCCGTGGGCTCCCTGGGGCATGAGTTGTGCCTCTTTGTCGCCACAAGCCTGCTACCTTGCCCAAGCCCAGCACATGGGAAGGACTCTACAGGCACTGATGGGTCCACTCAAATCAGATCTCGGCTTCTATTCCACACAGAGCTGGCGGAGGATGGGGAAACTGTTGGGAGCCTCTCCTTAGGGGGACACTTTTCCAGATTCTCTTTTCTGAATCCGGTTCTTGAGCTCTCCCGGTGACGTCCTCAGTGCAGACACCTGCTAATAGGGGGAACTTTAGGGAGCAGAGCCGCCCCCCTGGCCTGGTCCCTGCCGACTATCATGGCCCACACAGATCCTGCCCTGGGGTTCAGCACCCAGCGGGTGGCGGCCGTGATTTTGCCGTTGCACAGGCTGTAGATGAGCGGGTAGAACAGCGGCGTGACGTCGGTGTAGACCAGCGCCAGCGTGCGATCCTGTCGTGGGGAGTAGCTGGCCTTGGGCCACACGTACGTGAAGGTGGAGCAGCCATAGTGGAGGAAGGTGACGGCCAGGTGCGAGGCACAGGTGGAGGCGGTCTTGCGCCTGCCGCGTGGGGAGCGCAGGCGGCTCAGGGCGGCGGCGATGGCACCATGGAAGGCCAGGATGAGCAGCGAGGGCCGCAGCAGCAGCACCAGGCAGGCGCCCAGCAGACGCAGCTCCTCCGCGTAGCTCTGCGTGCAGGCCAGGTGCAGCAGCGCTGTGATGTCGCTGAAGAAATGCACTAGCAGGTGGGAGCCACAGAAAGGCAGGTTGAAGACGGCCACCATGAGCCCCACGGACACCGCCAGTCCCCTGAGGCAGCAGCAGGCCAGGGCTAGCCGCGTGCACAGCCCAGGTGTCACCACAGCCGCATAGCGCCGCGGGTGGCAGATGGCCACGTAGCGGTCATAGGCCAGAGCGGCCAGCAGGAAGCACTCGGCCCCGCCCAGAGCCACAAACATCTGCATCTGAACAGCGCAGCCCAGGAAGGAGATGGGGCTGCCTCGGCCGCGGCCTGGCGAGGCCAGCTGGGCCAGGGAGCGGGGCACCACCGCCAGCATGTAGCAGAGCTCGATGGCTGACAGCTGGTGCAGGAAGAGTAGCATGGGCGGCAGGCTGGGCACTGAGGCCACGGCCACCAGGATGAGCAGGTTCCCGCTCAGGGTAGCCAGGTGCACGGGCAGCAGCAGCAGGAAGAGCATGGGCCCCAGGTGGGGAAACTCCGCGAAGCCCTGCGGGAGAAAGCCGCAGGGCATGGTGGCATTGCGGGCGCTGTCCGCGCACTGGCTGCCCAGGGGTACCTGTGGGAAAGAAATGCGGGAAGGGAGACGTTGTGGGCTACGCTCCTCGGGCGCTGCTGGTGAAGAAAGGGCTGGGTGGAATTTAGAGGGTAGGAGGGAGTAGGGCTGCAGAGAGGGAGGTGGGTTGATGGGTCCATTCCCATCCCCCCTCCCCATGAGGGACGTCGTATTAACTTGTTCTAAACAATGGTCCAGTTTTTCCTGCCTCTGGGCTAGAATTCTTACAGGTGCTTTCTCAACATGCTGCTTCCAAAGAAACCTTGATTTTAGGCCCTTCCTTTACAGTGCATCTCTCCTGACCTCCACCTATGAAGAATCCCCTCTCTTCAGACTCCACGTATGTTGTGGGTCCTGTACAGCCACCGGTATTAGTCCACCTCAGCCTCAGCTCCCCGAGGCAGGAACTGTGTCTTTAGGCTCTATTTCCTCCTCCCTGCTCTACTCTGCCACTTCTGAGTTGCTTGTCTAGTGTCTCAGAATCACAAAGACGTAATGCAGATGAGGATCTTAGCCATCGTCTCATTCAGCCTCAAAATTTTAAAGAGGAAAAAAAAAAAAAAAAAACAAAACTGGGGAGGAGCAGGATGAAGGGCTTAACTGCTCACAGAAAGTTAGGACCAGAATCTGCATTCCTGAGGCTGAATCCAGAACTTCCCATGACCCCATCTGAGGTTGTTAAAAAAGGTCACTGGCATCAGTCAGTCAGTCCATATTGGTTTAGCCTTAAATAGAGACCCGAGTCTGTGCCTGGCACTGAGGCAGACACTTAGGCAGCAGGGGATGGTTAGCAGAGAGGCCTCACCGGGCACATCAGGAACAATATGTCCTAACAGTCTTATTAATACTCTGTCAGCATGAGAAAAAGTGATGTGTATCTGTTTTAACTCGCCCTTCAGAGGGAGCAGTACATTCCAGATATGCTGTCGGAACACAGTCTCTTTCTAAGCATTATCCAGTGACTCATGCAGGCAACATTTGGAGAACATTTGATAGCATGTAGGTTGGCTGCAATTGTTATAAACCTCTGGAGTCAGGGAACATGAGGTGGTAAGAAATTCAAGGCCATGCCAACTAGAGGAGGAAGTTTGATTTTTCCAGTAGTTACTAATGCTGTCTCTTTTTGATTTTAATTGTAAGTTCAACCATTATTTCCTCTTAGTGACTCTGAGTCACTGTCTATAATCAGTGTTGGAAGTGGAGTTTGTGCCCGTTGTTACACTACAGAGTGCAACAGCGATAAAGCTGGGCCACGGGCGACAGGTAAATTGGATGCAAGAACCAGAAAGAATGCAGAGAGCTTGGTTTTTGCTATTCATGCTCCTTTCTGAGATAGTTCTGGGGATTTCTATTTATCAACATCAACCTGTGCTCTTTTTTTTGTCATCCGAGGGGAATGCCTTCAAACAGATGTTTGCATTGCAGTGGAGGAGGAATAGGGTGGGGTTGTGGGTGCATCTGAGGGATGTGGAATCACTTCCCATCATTTTTCCCCCAATATTCAGTCATCTGGACAAATTTAACAAACCTGTGTTGAGTGCCTCTTCGCTGCCAGGTGTCGTAGCTGTGGGTGTGACCAAGAGAGAGAAGGCTGACTGTCCTGGAGGTTCAGACAGGACGACGCTGTTGAAGTAACCAGCGCTCTTCACTCCGCCTCTGCTCACCCCTCGGTCTTTGACTTCTTCCTTTTCATCTCCTTAGAGAAGCAGGGTGTTGGGGGTAGAGAAACACAGACAGTCCAATTCTTTCGCCTTCATGCTCATGCTTCACAGAAATGGAGATGACGTGAAAGGCCGGGCAGTGGCTCCAGTAACTCTAAGCTCAAGGTATACCACGTTTACAAACAAGGCCATGGAATGCAAGCCAGACAGTTTAGTTCAATCAAAAGGAGACTGAGGAGTGTTTCTACTTTGTCTAGAGTTTTTAGGAGGATTTGTCACAAACTCTAGGAATGTATGTTAGAAATGTCTTTTCCCTGGGAGGGAGAAGGGAAACAAGACACTTTCACAACTTCAGCAATTTGGTCTATTCAAAACCAGGCTCCAGCCTAGTAGGAGAAGCTACAGAGGGAAGAGAAAACACCCCTTTCCTCCTCCAGGGCCAGAAGGTCTATATTCTCACTCTTCAACAATAATAGCTAAGAGAGTGTCAGGCAAATGCTCATAAGGACTTAATGCATTTAACTCACTTAATCCTAGCAACAATCTGATGAGTTATGTGAACTCTTATTGTACCTATCTTACCGGTGAGGAAATTGAGGCCTAAGAGAGTTAAATGTCATGAAGCTAGTTAGCGGTAAAGCCAGGTTTTCACTCAAGCAGTTTAGTCCCTGCTAGTCCATGGTCTTATCCACTATACTGTCTTCCTTACTTATCACTCTCCTAAAAATTCTTCTCACATAAGACACAACCTCTTCCCACATCTCCTACCTTCCCCTGTCCAGAAATTACCTGTACTCTCCTAGGCATTTCTATTCTCAGATTTCCCTTTGCTGACATTTCTTCTGAGGACATGTGGATGTGAGCAGTAATACAGATCATCTAAGGTAGCAAATCTAAAAATAATTTCTCCTTAGCCTTGACATTCTTCATTCCTATTGTTATTGTTCTGACAGATCTGCTTCCCTAATTGTGTAAGGCTCCATGGAGCACCCACAGATTAATGGCTGGCTGGTGGCCCGGGACATCTGGATGCGGCTGGAAGCCTTGCTGGGCTGGGGCCGTAGATCTGGGATTTGATTTTCACTGTGTAGGATAATTAAAATTATCTGTAATAATGATGTTCTTTAATCAGTCATTTAATAGCCAATTGAAACACTTCTGAGGAGAGGTTGTGGGGAGATTTGAAAGGCAGACAGGTCAGGCTCCTCTGGGTCTTGAAGATTCCATAAAATGCTGAACTAGCTTGAAGGTCAAATGGTCCAGATCCTCATGCTATAGCAAGGGATGCCCCATAGAGGACATGTAACCAGCCTGGGACCTCACCACTGTCTGCTGGCAGCAGAACTGGACTCACAACTCCTGTCTGATGGTTCTATTTCTGCCAGAATTGTCTTCCAGAGTAGACCTGAGCCCACTGATCTAGTAGTATTGTTTACAAAAACACCAGAGGAGAGGTCACAGAAAAATCAGATCATTATCCCATAGGAGGTTAAATTTAAAGTTGTACATATGCCTGAATTTCCATAATTTGACTTAATAACCTTTCATGAGCATCTGGTCTATGAATTTATACAAATTGTTCTGAAATCTGTTTTCGTCCAGCGCTTTTTTTTTTAAGGAAAAACACACACCATGCATTCAAAAGATTTTTCCTTTTTCTTTTCCTTAATCCTCAGTGAAGTAGAAAGGCTCCCCACAGCCTAAATTTTTGCTTTGTTATTTGATGGGTACTTGATTTGGGTTGGGGACAAGCTAATTAACACTTCAGAAACCTTGCCTCCTCACTGTTGAATGGGGGTTGTAACAAAGGAGGGACGTGTGAGTATTCCGTGAGACAGCATGCAAAAACTAGCACAAAACCCCACACAGTGCAGGTGCACAACAAGACTAAAAAAACATTCTCATCTCTGTCCTTCATGCCTTGACAGGCTTAGATTGTATTTCCTCTGAATATTCATCTTTCCACCGTGAAAATCTCCTCACCCCTTGATGGTGTCTCTTCAGGTGCCTTTTCCGTCTTTCTGGGATCCAAGAAACAAGAGTATACATAGTACTCTGGATTTAGGGAAGAATACTTTTCTCATGGGGAGAAAAGTAGAGATAGACATAAATAAGTCTGTCTCTATCTATGATCATTATCATTACCATCATCTTTCTCCCCCCCACCTCTCTTTCCATCTTTCAACTTTTTTTTTTCTCTTTGGTTTCCTATCATCTTTCTAAGACTGTACAGACTATGGAAGAAGACATCTATGAATTCAAATCCTGGCTCAACCACGTACTAGCCACATTATCTGTGGGTGATGTACTCAGTTCCCCTGATCCTCAGTCTCTTTACATCTAAATGGAGATAACGGTATCTAATTCATAGGCACTCTACAAAGGAAGCTCACAGCACAGTGCTGGGCACAAAGCGGACATGAAGAGGTGGTTATTAATCACATCATGTTATAACCCAGCTTCTGCAGTATGATGTCAGCCTTTGGGCTCCACCTGCAGAGCAGCTGACAACTGTAATTACTATAATGACTCCCTTTTCCTGTGTCATGAGCCTTTTCCTTGGTTTATGACAGATAACTTGAAACTCAATTAACATATATTTGCATTATTATATATTTCAAATTTAGATGTGTGTTCTGAAATAAAATCCCTTGAATTAAAAAACTCATTTACCTTTTTCTTGCTTTGTCATGCAAAATTACATCTTTTAGTGTTTTTTTTTTTTTTTTTTTCCTCATCAGTTTGGTAATTTCTTTACTCCAAGGAGCTAAATATCATCTTTGGTTGTAAAGATTTCACTGTGCTCCTTCTTCCAACCGTTTATAATCTCAGCCTCAACCCCTGGGACATGAGCCTCTTTTCTGGCATGATGTTTCTGTCTTGTGAACCAGTTTCTCTTACGTGATAAAGCAGTCTACTGAGTCCCCATGACTAAATTTGGTAAGATAGCTTGTCAAAGCTTTTGAAAGTCTAAATAAAAGGAGTCCTTGCTAGTTTCTTGTTGGCGTCTTTATCCCCTAAAAGCATTTAAGTAGATTTAATAGGGAATGTTTTCCTTACACAAACGTTCTTGCTTTTCTCCTTTTACAGCATTTTCTGAAGTATTTGTTGATCCTACATGTTATAAAAATGAGATGCCCTTGTTATTTCTGTGTCTGCTCTGGAGCCCTTCTTAAAATGATGGTTACAATTCTGAATCTTTTAGTTCTCTAGCTCTGGGTCGATATGTCACCTTGGGTTTTGCATTTTGGCCAACATTTTCTCCTCAGTTTCCTGACGATTCAGAGTTATATGACAATATATGCACTTGTGTTAAGAGATCCCTGAATCGTTGCCACTGTTAGTTCTCTTTTCTCCAGAAATCAATTGTGGGATTAAAACTTTGAGTAAAATGTCATTTCAGGTGCGCTGGTCTCTTTTATTTTCATCTGGAGAGGACTTCTGAACCATACAAATCTAGGAGTCCTGCTGATTTTAGAGCTGGCTCTCTGCCTTTAATGCTTTTAAAGAAACCCTCTGCTTGAACAAAGCAGCACCCATTTAAACTAATATCTCTGACCCAGGCTTCCGCCAGCGGAAGAAGGATATGCTTCAAACATGAGGCCTTTAATCTTCAACATCAAAATTGTCCGGCAAAGAGACTGTCCCAATTCTGGAATTGTGAAGGTCAACTTTATCACACATAAATGCATGATCATTGTGCTGTTAACATACTTTTTAAAGTATTCTAGGCCTGAGGGTCAGTTATTTTTGTCTACTTGAATAAATATTTGCATTTTTGCTCTATAAAAAAATCTAATTTGGGACTTACCTGGTGGTGCAGAGGTTAAGAGTCCGCCTGCTGGTGCAGGGGACATGGGTTCGATCCCTGGTCCAGGAAGATCCCACATGCCATGGGGCAGCTAGGCCCGTGCACCGCAACTACTGAGCCTGAGCTCTAGAGCCTGTGTGCCACAACTACTGAGCCCTCGTGCTGCAACTACTGAAGCCCGTGCATCTAGAGCCCGTGCTCCGCGACAAGAGAAGCTACCGCAGTGAGAAGGCTGCACACCCCGAGAGTAGCCCCCGCTCGCTGCAACTAGAGAAAGCCGGCACACAGCAGCGAAGACCCAACACAGACAAAAAAAAAAAAATCTAATTTGTTTTCAAAATTTACTTAAAAAATCAGCTGTCGTTTTCCACGAAGTTGGTTTTAGTAGGTTTGAGAATACTTTTAATTTCTAACTTCATCTTGTGCTACAAAATAGAGAATTCCCTCAAAAACCCAGAAGCCTCTGTTTCTTATTGGCCACAGACTGAGAGTTGGAACTAGGTAATGGGGCAAAGCAGCTGCATGGATGAGGAAATCAAGGCTACCTCAGTTCTGTCAGGGTATTTTCATGATTCATTAAAATGGGGGGAAAAAAAACACGGTTAAGGAAAAAATGTTGATTTCCTCGGCCAGCCACCTTCCAGGAGAGAGAGCTTCTGATATCTTTGGAGTATTGTCTCAGAAAGCCATGGGCGCCTCAGAAAACCTGTCATCTGCAAGAGTCGTGTGCATGGTTTTGGCTTCAGGACCTTTTCCAATAGGACACTCCCCCTACCATCCTACTGCCTTACCCCTGAGTTTCTAGAAGAGACTCCCGTGGTTGCTGAGACAGAGGAGCAAATTACTAGATGAAATAAGATAGAATGCACAGGATTCAGCCTGCCCAAGTGTGGGCTCTGATGGGGAACTGGGTCTTCTTCAGGGGAAGCCCTGTGGCCGGTGTCTGGGGCATCGGGATTTAGTGCTTTGTCCAGGATGGGAGGCATACGTGGAACTTTTCCTCTCATGGTATCATCAGTGGTCAAATTTTTGTGTCCCATGAGGTAGGATGATAATCATAGGTAACACCTTTTTGAATACTTTCTTTTCTGCCTCTGAGAGTTGGAGAATTCATATTTTCTTCAATTCTGTTCTTACATATTATTCTAGAGAAACAAGATATCATTGGATGCCTCTCGCCATGAAAACTTCTGTTCATTTGAGAAGACAGAACTCTCCCATTTTTAGATGAGAAAGCTGAGGCAGAAGAGATGCATTGGGGCAAAGTCATTCAATAAAAATAGAAGCAGAACCCAACAGTCCTGGCATTTGTAGCTGCCTCGTGTTTCTCAAGCCCAACCCTACCTCAGTGCACCCAAGATTGAAGGGTTCCACCTTGAACACCGGGTGCTCCATGGTTTATTGCTGTGAGGCACCAGATCTGATCTAAGGAGGGCGGTCTTTCTCTCACCAGCAGTTATCTCTTTTGGGTAAACCTACTCGGGAAGTATTTTTATTTCCTTATTTTCATACTGTGCTCTCGATGTTTCCCTGTCTTCCTCTGCCCTCCTACCCCACAGTCGTCTTACCTGGGCTCAGAGAGAAGGGTGACTCGGAGATGGGTGGAGAGGAGGTTCAGATCATGGTGACTGGAGATTAGAGAGATCACAGGCAAAATGAAAAACAGCCTCTCGAGCTGCAGTGGGCAGGTGTAGAGAAGGGCTTGGAAGGCGAAGAATGAGGGATGGAGGCGCTGGAGAGGGGCGCGCGCCTGGAGGGGATTTCCACAGCAGTTTCTGATTCGCTGTGTCTGGTCGGTACTATAACCTTAGCCTGCTTTATATCCCTGGAGAGTTGAGGGGGGGCGGTGGGGAGGACAGGGTTATACTAGTCCCTTCCAGAGGGAGGGCAAGAGAAAAAGCATCCTGTGATTGATTCTCTCGTCATAAAATCCCTCCTCAAGGTTGGAGACCTAGGAGGGCTTGGCACACATGCAGCGACTTTGCAGCTGTCCAGAGAGAAACAACTCCCTATTTCATACTGACCACCTGCGGAGTTCTCTCTGCCCCACTGGTGCCACAGTCTTTCCC
>NW_006793703.1:8386536-8408606 GCF_000442215.2 Lipotes vexillifer
TAGAGTGTTCCATGCTCCTCTGTCATCACAGCAATTCTCATCTGTGCATGTGGTAGTTCTAGAACCTGTGGAGAAGGGTCAGGTACCCGATAGGGTCTAAGATGTGTTAGTTTGTCCCATGTCTAGAGCAGGAAGCTAGCTGGATGTTGAGATGCATGAATGAATTGTCTTTAACTCTCACATGTGTCCAAGGACCCCAGAAACTGCACTGGGAAGCTTCCACCACGGGATACTCCTGACAGCTCTGGCAGGTTCCTCTAAGTCTGAGAGCTGAAGACTTGCTCTTGATTTCTCGGTTATTACCCTGCCTGTCCACCTGTGTATATGCACCAGAATCACAGGACTGTAGAGGTCATTTGCTCCAGTTCATTTACTCGTTCACTCATACTTTGATTTAATTATTCAACACATGATGCTTATTGAGTACCTACTATGTGCCAGGCTTTGATCTAAGTACTGGGGTATAGATCAAGGAGCAAAACAGACAAAAATGTCTGTCTTCATGAAGCTTACATTCCAGGGAGAAGAGATAGACAATAGCCAAGTTAGGTAAATTATATGGTGTATTTGAAAGTAAGTCCAATGGAGAAAAATAAAGGAGGATAGGAAATGTGAGGGGGTGACATGCAATTTTAAATAGGATGTTTGAGGAAGGCTTTAGTGGGAAGGAGACATTGGATGCAAAATTTGAAGGAGGTAAAGAAGTGAATCATGTGGATATCTGGGGGAAGAACATTCAAAGCAGAATTAGTCAGAGATCCTGAATGGAGAGCAGGTCAGGTGTGCCTGAGGCACAGTGAGGGAGCCCAGTGTGGCTGCGGTGAAGTGAGGACAGAATAGTGGCAGATGAGGTCAAGAAAGCTGTGGACAGCCAGTGAGAGGTGCCTTGCAGGGGATTGTGAGAGACTGGCTGAAAGACTGAAATGATATAAAAAAGGTCAGTCTGGTTGCTGTGTTGAGAATAGACTTGAGCGGGCCAGGGTGGAAGCAGAAATCAGCAATGCAGTCATCCAGGTGAGGGAATATATGATCTAGATGAGAGTAGCAATAGAAGTGGGAAGACATGGTTGGGTTTTGAATGCATTTGATTTATTATTTCTTTTTTAAAAATACATTTTAAATGTAGAGCCAGCAGAATTTCCTGATGGGTTGGATATGGGATGTGAAAGAAAGAGAGAGGCCAGAATGATCTTGTAGCTGAGCAACAGGAAGAATTAGAGGTATCATTACCTGAGATGAGGAAGGCCTCAGATGGAGCAAGTTTGGGAAGAAAGAGTGGTCAGAAGTTCAGTGTGGGGCATATTAAGTTTGAGATGTCTGTTGGATGTCCAAGTCGATCTGTTTAATTGACATGCAATCTGCAGTTCACAGGAGAAGTTCAAGTTAGAGGTGTAAATTTGAAGTCATCAGTTATAGGTGATACTTTAAGTTATGAAACTGGGTGAGATCACCCAGTATAGCTATACTGGGTGAGTATAGTTAGAGAAAAGAAAGGGCCCCAAAACTGATCGCAGGGGTTCTCCAAAATCAGGGCTTTAGGAAGATGAAAAGAAACCAGACAGGGAGAACATGCGGGGAGTCTGTAGTCTCCATTTTTCAGCTCGGTAAACCATATAATTGTGTCTGCCTATCACCAAATTTGCACATCTCCATCATGGAATATTTACATGGAGAATGATTCCGTGATGTAGTAGGATAACTTCCCCCATTGATAACAAACAATTACTTCAGTCCCTACATAATTCTTCTTAAAGGTTAAAGGTAATGTGGAGGGTTGAATGGTGATCTTACAGGGAGCAGTGGACCTTCCTCTTCCCTTTTCCCCTTCTTCATAAAGTGTAAGGAGTTATACCAGAGGCTGGGAGTGAGGGCAGAACCCAAACCCCATGGTGAAGGAAAGAGTTGGAAACAAAAACTTCTGGGTTCTAAAATTCTAGATTTCTTTCCCCAATTTTTTTTTCTCTGTATACTTTAGGAAGTAATTTACTTTGTCTGAGCCTTAGTTCACATGATTACATATAAGAGTGCTAATACAACCTGTGTCTAATTAGCAGATTTTGTTTTGACATTTTATTTTTAACAGTTTTATTGAGGTATAATTGAAATACAAAGAAGACTGTACACATTTTATTTGTTCAATGTGATGTGTTTGGACGTATGCAAACACCCATGATACCATCACCATAATTAAGGGAATAGACATAACACAACACCTCCCAGAAGTTTCTTTGGGTCTCTCTTGCTCTCTTTCTCTCTCTCTCTCTCCCTCTTTTTATTTTTGGTGGCAAGAACATTTAACATGAGATCTACCCTCTTAACCTCTTAACAGATTTTGAGTACAGTGTTGTTATCTTTAGGCATGATGTTGTACAACAGATCTCTAGTACTTACTCACCAAGCATAACTGAAATTTTTACCCTTTGAATAACAACTCCCCATTTTCCCCATCCCCCAGTCCGCGGCAACCACTATTGTATTCCCTTCTTCTATGAGTTAGACTGCTTTAGGTTTTTCATATATGTGGAATTAAACAAACTGATATTTCTCCCATCTTATAGAAAATCTTTCTTGGTCCTATTTTTTCATCTAGTTACCATTTTTGTGCACTTGGAGAAAATCCTTAGGAGAGTTATGTGCAGTTGCTCTCTATACTTCCTCTCCTCTTATTCTTTTTAAAAATAGCACTTCATTGAAAAAGCAACAACAAAATAACAGTTTACTGAGGTATGATTGACATGTAAAATGCTGTTTGGAGATTTTAAATGAGATCTTACTTATGAAAACTTTTTTAAAACCTAAAGTACTCCATAAATGTCACTTATAATTATTATTACGTTGAAGAGCCTTGATCAACATATTTTCCAAACAGAACTCCACCCTGCCTTTCCCTGGCACTGGGTTTCAGCATGTAGAGTACCCTCCCATTCTCATTCTTTTTATGCACATAGTTTCCCTGTAAAGTGAGAAGCAGTTGGGAAGGGACTCAGTCTGGACAGGCCTCCGTAGTGATCAGGACTCACGGATGTGACGATACCGTTCACAAACAACAGTGTATCATGGTTCAGAATTTTGGGAATGGTGCCAAGAGGATCTTGGACATAACTTACAGGATGTATAAGCCCTGACCTAAAGCAAAATTTACCAGTGACAGGAGTTTAGAGTTTTATACATTTTCTTTGGCTGGAGTCTGGCTTTATTTAAAGAGTTGTGTCAGCACAGGGATTGTCTGCTTGGGCCCAGGGATTCCTCAGAGTGTTGGTGCCTCTGTCGCCTCTTGGAAGGTTGGGATGAGTTTTCTCAGGCTCGGAATTATGTGGGATCTGTGTTCGAACAAAGACTGGAAATACTTACATCATCTCTACATTCCTCAGCCATTTGTCACCAGATTGCAAATCCCTGCTTCTAGCGAGAAAAGAAAAGATACTGCTTCTCTCTGACTTCAGCAGAGAAGAGGTCAGTCAGGTTACTGAGTTTGAAGAATATCTGTGGCCCTAAGGAGGAAAAGTTAACTTCTTTGAGGGTCTTGCGTAATTTTTGGGGTAAATTTATAGAAATACAGGTGATAGGAAAAGAGCAATAAACTTAAAGTATCAAAAATAAATGAAATTATAATGCTACATAAAGAAGTCAAGAGCACAGAAAAGAAACAAAACAGATCAGAAACAAAACCTTAAGTTGATTCTCTGGTGATTCTAAGAAGACAGACAAATTCCTGGAATTTTCACCATGGAAAAGTGAGAAAAGATACAAATGAATTAAAAAATGAAAAGGTAGAAGTTAAAATAGATATAGTAGAGATTAAATATAATAAAATAATATTATTAAATAGTATTTATGGATGCAGGTGACACATATCTGAAAATAAAAGCCTAACTGGCCCAAGAAGAAATAGAAAATTTGTATAGAATTATGATCATTAATGACCTAGAGCTGCTACTAAAAATATAACCCCTCTGCCCTTCTCACTACTCTGATGGAAAATACTTTTACTGATGGACTTTACTAAACTTTCAAGATGAATATAAATATAACAAATATAAATAAAATAGAATATAAATATACTATAAAGTATATAATCCACATGTTTTTCCAGAAAATGAAAAAAAGCAAGAAAAATTGCCCAACTCATTTTATGACATTTGCATACCTAGATTTAAAATAATTCTTATTAGTATATCATGTAAAACATACACACTAATTTTACAGATGAAAACATTTAAAAATATTATCCAAGGAAATTTAACATTTTTTTAAAAAACAACATATTTTTACCAAGGGACAATTTTCCCAGGAATATACAGATGATTCAACTTCAGAAAAATCTATAAATTCACTCTCATGTTGGTTGACTAAAGGAAAACAGAGTTATCTCAATATACATGAAAAAAACGATGAGAATTCTTAGAAAGCTAGAACTAGAGAGGAACTTCATAACCTAATAAAAACTACATATAAAAATTCTACAACAAATGTGGTATTTAATGGAATCTGAGGCACTTCTTCTAAAATCACGAGCAAGATGCATACTATAAGTATAAATGATCCTTAACAGCACAGTACTTAAAATTCTAGCCAATACAAAAGGAATGAAAGTAATAATTGATATGGAGGAGAATATAATTATTTGCTGACGATATGACCAGTTAACATTTAAAATCCGAGAAAATTAATAGGCAAATGAGTCACACCAATAAGAAAGTCCAGCAAGATTTCCTAATAGAAGACTTACATATAAAAGTAAATAAATTTTTTCTAAACCAGCAGTAATTAGAAAATATCATAAAAAATAAGATACCATTACAGTAGCAACACATTATAAAATATAGAGGAATTAATTTAACAAAATGCACAAGAGCTTTGTAAAGAAAAATATATAAGACTCTAGTAAAGGACAAGAAATCTAAATAAAGGTAGAAACCATATTCATGAATGGGTCATTAAAAATGCCTTTTTTCCTTGTAAAAATGCCACCTTTTCCAAGTTTGAGATATATTAAATGCATTTCCAGTAATAATTATGATAGGAAACAGGCAAATTAGTATATTGGTTTAAATATACATATAGAAAAATAAAGACCCTAAAATAACTAATAAAAATGTAAAAGTTTAAACATTTTTTCAAAGAGGAAAGAGTAAAGAGGATGAGTAACCCTCCAGATATTGACATACTGCAAAGCATCAATTAGTAAAACACATTGATATACATTTGTATAAGAAAAAAAATGGGCATTTGGTAAAAGATTGACACCTCAGAAACAGACCCATAAATTCACGTGAACTTGGTAAAAAAAAATTGATGGATTTGAGTACATTAAATATAACTATTTTGGTTAACAAAGGACAACCAACATAAGTAGAAATAATAGTCCAGGAAGTGGTACTTGTATCATCAGTAATAAAAAATGCATTGAGTTATTTAAGGAAATATCACTAATTAATTTTAAGAAAACAAGAAAAATGGACAAAGGATGTGATGAAGCTGTTCAAGAAGAGGAATTTGAATGAATAAGAAGTCATTGAAAAGATTGTCAGCATTGTTTTCAGCCAGAGAGAATAACATTAAAATGGCCATGCAATCCCTCTTTTTTCTTTCTCCGTCATCACTGCTATGACTTGGATACGTGGCCTTCATTTCTTTTTTTCTTTTTTTACATTTTTATTGGAGTATAATTGCTTTATAATGGTGTGTTAGTTTCTGCTTTATAACAAAGTGAATCAGTTGTTCATATACATATATCCCCATATCTCTTCCCTCTTGCGTCTCCCTCCCTCCCACCCTTCTTAGCTGGTCACAAAGCACTGAGCTGATCTTCCTGTGCTATGCAACTGCTTCCCACTAGCTATATGTTTTATATTTGGTAGTGTATATGTGTCCACCACTCTCTCACTCTCTCCCAGCTTACCTTTCCCCCTCCCTGTGTCCTCAAGTCCATTCTCTAGTAGGTCTGCATCTTTATTCCTGTCTTGCCCCTAGGTTCTTCATGATCTTTTTAAAAAACTTTTTTAGACTCCATATATATATGTTAGCATATGGTATTTGTTTTTCTCTTTCTGACTGACTGCACTCTGTATGACAGACTCTAGGTCCATCCACCTCACTACAAATAAATCAATTTCGTTTCTTTTTATGGCTGAGTAATATTCCATTGTATATATGTACCACATCTTCTTTATCCATTCATCTGTTGATGGACACTTAGGTTGCTTCCATGTTCTGGCTGTTGTAAATAGAGCTGCAGTGAACATTGTGGTACATGACTCTTTTTGAATTATGGTTTTCTCAGGACATATGCCCAGTAGTGGGATTGCTGGGTCATACGGTAGTTCTATTTTTAGTTTTTTAAGGAACGTCCCTACTGTTCTCCATAGTGGCTGTATCACTTTACATTCCCACCAACAGTGTATGAGGGTTACCTTTTCCCCACACCCTCTCCAGCATTTATTGTTTCTAGATTTTTTTGATGATGGCCATTTTGACCGGTGTGAGATGATATCGTATTGTAGTGGGTTTTATTTTGTTTCTTTGTTTGTTTTTTGCAGTACGCAGGCCTCTCACTATTGTGGCCTCTCCCGTTGCGGAGCACAGGCTCCAGACGCACAGGCTCAGCAGCCATGGCTCACGGTCCTAGCCACTCTGCAGCATGTGGGATCTTCCCGGGCCGGGACACGAACCTGTGTCCCCTGTATTGGCAGGTGGACTCTCAACCACCGTGCCACCAGGGAAGCCCTGCATTGTAGTTTTGATTTGCATTTCTCTAATGATGAATGATGTTGAGCATTCGTTCATGTGTTTGTTGGCCATCTGTATATCTTTTCTGGAGAAATGTCTATTTAGGTCTTCTGCCCATTTTTGGATTGAGTTGTCTTTTTGATATTGAGCTGCATGAGCTGCTTGTATGTTTTGGAGATTAATCCTTTGTCAGTTGCTTAATTTGCAAATACTTTCTCCCATTCTGAGGGTTGTCTTTTGGTCTTGTTTATGGTTTCCTTTGCTGTGCAAAAGCTTTTAAGTTTCATTAGGTCCCCTTTGTTTATTTTTGTTTTTATTTCCATTTCTCTACTTGGTGGGTCAAAAAAGATCTTGCTGTGATTTATGTCATAGAGTGGTCTGCCTATGTTTTCCTCTCAGAGTTTGATAGTGACTGGCATTACATTTAGGTCGTTAATCAATTGTGAGTTTTTATGTATGGTGTTAGGGAGTGTTCTAATTTCATTCTTTTACATGTAGCTGTCCAGTTTTCCCAGCACCACTTATTGAAGCGGCTGTCTTTTCTCCATTGTGTATTCTTGCCTCCTTTATCAAAGATAAGGTAACCATATGTGCGTGGGTTTATCTCTGGGCTTTCTATCCTGTTCCATTGATCTATATATCTGTTTTTGTGCCAGTACCATACTGTCTTGATTACTGTAGCTTTGTAGTATAGTCTGAAGTACAGGAGCCTGATTCCTCCAGCTCCATTTTTCTTTCTCAAGATTGCTTTGGCTATTCGGGGTCTTCTGCGTTTCCATGCAAATTGTGAAATTTTTTGTTCTAGTTCTGTGAAAAATGCCAGTGGTAGTTTGATAGGGATTGCATTGAATCTGTAGATTGCTTTGGGTAGTAGAGTCATTTTCACAATGTTGATTCTTCCAATCCAAGAACATGGTATATCTCTCCATCTATTTGTATCATCTTTAATTTCTTTCATCAGGGTCTTATAATTTTCTGCATACTGGTCTTTTGTCTCCTTACGTAGGTTTATTCCTAGTTATTTTATTCTTTTTGTTGCAATGGTAAATGGGAGTGTTTTCTTAATTTCACTTTCAGATTTTTCATCATTAGTGTATAGGAATGCAAGAGATTTCTGTGCATTAACTTTGTATCCTGCTACTTTACCAAATTCATTGATTAGCTCTAGTAGTTTCCTGGTAGCATCTTTAGGATTCTCTATGTATATAGTATCATGTCATCTGCAAACAGTGACAGCTTTACTACTTCTTATCTGATTTGGGTTCCTTTTATTTCCTTTTCTTCTCTGATTGCTGTGGCTAAAACTTCCAAAACTATGTTGAATAATAGTGGTGAGAGTGGGCAGCCTTGTCTTGTTCTTGATCTTAGTGGAAATGGTTTCAGTTTTTCACCATTGAGGATGATGTAGGCTGTGGGTTTGTCATATATGGCCTTTATTATGTTGAGCTAAGTTCCCTCTATGCCTACTTTCTGGAGGGTTTTTTATCATAAATGTGTGTTGAATTTTGTCAGAAGCTTTCTCTGCATCTATTGAGATGATCATATGGTTTTTCTCCTTCAATTTTTTAATATGGTGTGTCACATTGATTGATTTGTGTATATTGAAGAATCCTTGCATTCCTGGGATAAACCCCACTTGATCACGGTGTATGATCCTTTTAATGTGCTGCTGGATTCTGTTTGCTAGTATTTTGTTGAGGATTTTTGCATCTATATTCATCAGTGATATTGGTCTGTAGTTTTCTTGTGTGACATCTCTGTCTGGTTTTGGTATCAGGGTGATGGTGGTCTCGTAGAATGAGTTTGGGAGTGTTCCTCCCTCTGCTATATTTTGGAAGAGTTTGAGCAGGATAGGTGTTAGCTCTTCTCTAAATGTTTGATAGAATTCGCCTGTGAAGACATCTGGTCCTGGGCTTTTGTTTGTTGGGAGATTTTTAATCAGAATTTCAATTTCAGTGCTTGTGATTTGTGTGTTCCTATTTTCTCTTTCTTCCTGATTCGGTCTCGGAACGTTGTGCATTTCTCAGAATGTGTCCATTTCTTCCAGGTTGTCCATTTTATTGGCATAGAGTTGCTTGTAGTAATCTCTCATGATCCTTTGTGTTTCTGCAGTGTCAGTTGTTACTTCTCCTTTTCCATTTCTAATTATATTGATTTGAGTCTTCTCCCTTTTTTTCTCGATGAGTCTGGCTAATGGTTCATCATTTGTGTTTATCTTCTCAAAGAACCAGCTTTCAGTTTTATTGATCTTTGCTATCGTTTCCTTCATTTCTTTTTCATTTATTTCTGATCTGATCTTTATGATTTCTTTGCTTCGGCTAACTTTGGGTTATTTTTGTTTTTCTTTCTCTAATTGCTTTAGGTGTAAGGTTAGATTGTTTATTTGAGATGTTTCTTGTTTCTAAGGTAGGATTGTATTGCTGTAAACTTCCCTCTTAGAACTGCTATTGCTGCATCCCATAGGTTTTGGGTTGTCGTGTTTTCGTTGTCATTTGTTTCTAGATATTTTTTGATTTCCTCTTTGATTTCTTCAGTGATCTCTTGGTTATTAAATAGTGTATTGTTTAGCCTCCATGTGTTTGTATGTTTTACAGATTTTTTTCCTGTAATTGATATAACGTCTCATAGCGTTGTGGTTGGAAGAGATACTTGATACGATTTCAATTTTCTTAAATTTACTAAGGCTTGATTTGTGACCCAAGATATGATCTATCCTGGAGAATGTTCCATGAGCACTTGAGAAGAAAGTGTATTCTGTTGTTTCTGGATGGAATGTCCTATAAATATCAATTAAGTCCATGTTGTTTAGTGTATCATTTAAAGCTTCTGTTTCCTTATTTTATTTTCATTTTGGATGATCTGTCCATTGTTGAAAGTGGGGTGTTAAAGTCCCCTACTATGATTGTGTTACTGTTGATTTCCCCTTTTTTGGCTGTTAGTATTTGCCTTGTGTATTGAGGTGCTCCCATGTTGGGTGCATAAATATTTACAATTGTTATATCTTCTTCTTGTATTGATCCCTTGATCATTATGTAGTGTCCTTCTGTGTCTCTTGTAATAGTCTTTGTTTAAAAGTCTGTTTTGTCTGATGTGAGAATTGCTACTCCAGCTTTCTTTGATTTCCATTTGTATGGAATATCTTTTACATCCCCTCACTTTCAGTCTGTATGTGTCCCTAGGTCTGAAGTGGGTCTCTTGTAGACAGCATATATACGGGTCTTGTTTTGTATCTATTCAGCCAGTCTGTGTCTTTTGGTTGGAGCATTTAATCCATTTACATTTAAGGTAATTATCGATATTTATGTTCCTATTACCATTTTCTTAATTGTTTTGGGTATGTTATTGTAGGTCTTTTCCTTCTCTTGTGTTTCCTGCCTAGAGAAGTTCCTTTAGCATTTGTTGTAAGCTCGTTTGGTCGTGCTGAATTCTCTTAGCTTTTGTTTGTCTGTAAAGGTTTTAATTTCTCCATTAAATCTGAATGAGATCCTTGCTGGGTAGAGTAATCTTGTTTGTGGGTTTTTCCTTTTCATCACTTTAAATATGTCCTGCCACTCCCTTATGGCTTGTAGAGTTTCTGCTGAAAGATCAGCTGTTAACCTTATGGGGATTCCCTTGTATGTTATTTGTTGTTTTTCACTTGCTGCTTTTAATATTTTTTCTCTGTATTTAATTTTTGATAGTTTGATTAATATGTGTCTTGGCGTGTTTCTCCTTGGATTTATCCTGTATGGGACTCTGCGCTTCCTGGACTTGATTAACTATTTCCTTTCCCATATTCGGGAAGTTTTCAACTATAACCTCTTCAAATATTTTCTCAGTCCTTTTCTTTTTCTCTTCTTCTTCTGGGACTCCTATAATTCGAATATTGGTGCATTTAATGTTGTCCCAGAGGTCTCTGAGACTGTCCTCAATTCTTTTCATTCTATTTCTTTATTGTGCTCTGCAGTAGTCATTTCCACTATTTTATCTTCCAGGTCACTTATCCGTTCTTCTGCCTCAGTTATTCTGCTATTGATCCCTTCTAGAGAATTTTTAATTTCATTTATTGTGTCCATCATTGTTTGTTTGCTCTTTAGTTCTTGTAGGTCTTTGTTAAACGTTTCTTGTATTTTCTCCATTCTATTTCCAAGATTTTGGATCATCTTTACTATCATTATTCTGAATTCATTTCCAGGTAGACTGCCTATTTCCTCTTCATTTGTTAGGTCTGGTGGGTTTTTAACCTTGCTTCTTCGTCTGCAGTGTGTTTCTTTGTCTTCTCATTTTGCTTAACTTAGTGTGTTTGGGGTCTCCTTTTCGCTGGCTGCAGGTTCGTAGTTCCCGTTGTTTTCTGTGTCTGCCCCCGGTTGGCTAAGGTTGGTTCAGTGGGTTGTGTAGGCTTCCTGGTGGAGGGGACTAGTGCCTGTGTTCTGGTGGATGAGGCTGGATCTTGTCTTTCTGGTGGGCAGGTCCACGTCTGGTGGTGTGTTTCGGTGTGTCTGTGACCTTATTATGATTTTAGGCAGCCTCTCTGCTAATGGGTGGGGTTGTGTACCTGTCTTGCTAGTTGGTTTGGCATAGGGTGTCCTGCATGGTAGCTTGCCGGTCGTTGAGTGGAGCTGGGTCTTGGCGTTTATATGGAGATCTCTGGGAGAATTTTGCCGTTTGATATTACGTGGAACTGGAGGTCTGAGGTGGACCAATGTCCCGAACTTTCGCTCTCCCACGTCAGAGGCACAGCCCTGATGCCTGGCTGGAGCAGTAACAGCCTGTCATCCACACGGCTCAGAATAAAAGGGAGAAAAAAAGAAAGAAAGAAAAAGATAAAATAAAAGTTATTAAAATAAAAAACAAAAAATAATTATTAAGGAAAATGTTTTTAAGTAATTAAAGAAGAAAGAAAGAGAACAATCAAACCAAAAATGAAATCCACCAATGATTACAAGTGCTGAGAACTATACTAAAAAATCAAAAAACAAACAAACAAAAATGGACAGACAGAATCCTAGGACAAATGGTAAAAGCAAAGCTATACAGACAAAATCACACAGAGAAGCATACGCATATGTGCTCAGAAAAAGAGAAAAGGAAAAAAATATATATATCGTTGCTCCCAAAGTCCACCTCCTCAGTTTGGGATGGTTCGTAGTCTATTCAGGTATTCCACTGGTGCAGGGTTAACTGCATCAGATAACATCATGTTAACTGTGGAGATTTAATCCGCTGCTCCTGAGGCTGCTGGGAGAGATTTCCCTTTCTCTTGTTTGTTCGAACAGCTCCAGGGGTTCAGCTTTAGATTTAGCCCGGCCCCTGTGTGTAGGTCGCCTGAGGGCGTCTGTTCTTCTCTCAGACAGGGCGGGGTTAAAGGAGCCGCTGACTCGGGGGCTCTGGCGCACTCAGGCCGCGGGGAGGGAGGGGTACGGATGCGGGGCGGGGCGGGCCCGCGGCAGCAGAGGCCGGTGTGACGTTGCACCAGCTTGAGGCGCGCCGTGCGTTCTCCCGGGGAAGTTGTCCCTGGATCCCGGGACCCTGGCAGTGGCGGGCTGCACAGGTTAACCGGAAGCGGGGTGTGGATAGTGACCTGTGCTCGCACACAGGCTTCTTGGTGGCGGCAGCAGCGGCCTTAGCGTCTCATGCCCGTCTCTGGGGTCCACGCTGTTATTAGTCGCGGCTCGCGCCCGTCTCTGGAGCTCCTTTAAGCAGCGCTCTTAATCCCCTCTCCTCGCGCACCAGGAAACGAAGAGGGAAGAAAGAGTCTCTTGCCTCTTCGGCAGCTCCAGACTTTTCCCCCGACCCCCTCCCAGCTAGGCGTGGTGCACTAACCCCTTCAGGCTGTGTTCACGCAGACAACCCTAGTCTTCTCCCTGGGATCCCACGGAAGCCCGAGCCTCAGCTCCCAGGCCCCACCCGCCCCGGCGGATGAGCAGACAAGCCTCTTGCCCCGCCCGCCCCGGCGGGCGAGCACACAAGCCTCTCGGGCTGGTGAGTGCCGGTCGGCGCCGATCCTCTGTGCGGGAATCTCTCCGCTTTGCCCTCCGCACCCCTGTGGCTGCGCTGTCCTCCGCGGCTGCGAAGCTTTCCCCTCCGGCACCCGCAGTCTCCGCCAGCGAAGGGGCTCCCAGTGTGTGGAAATCTTTCCTCCTTCACGGCTCCCTCCCACTGGTGCAGGACCCGTCCCTATCCTTTTGTCTCTGTTTATTCTTTTTTCTTTTGCCCTACCCAGGTACGTGGGGAGTTTCTTGCCTTTTGGGAGGTCTGAGGTCTTCTGCCAGCGTTCAGTAGGTGTTGTATAGGAGTTGTTCCACGTGTAGATGTATTTCTGATGTATCTGTGGGGAGGAAGGTGATCTCCGCGTCTTACTCTTCCGCCATCTTGTAGCTCCTCTCCTTGGCTTTCATTTTATGTCTTCACATTAGCTTCTCAGGATCCAGATATCTTTTGTCAAGAAACAAAACCAAAATTGTACTATTTCTCAAGGGATTTGTATAAAGCTTACTAATCAGGGCAGGTATGATACCAACACTAGACATGGAGAATAAGGAAGCTGAGTTTACATGAGGACAGCAGCTCACATGTTTATCTTCATTGATTCCACATTCTTACTAGACAGCTCTGAGCCAAGGACCTTTCATGGTAACTAGTTGCAATTTGGTGGAAAACATAACTTGTTGAATTTTTTTCCCTGTTTTTTTGAAGTTTGGTAATAAATACATGTGATAACTTTTGAACTATTTTTATCCCTTAGTTTGTGAAATAACATATTTACCAAATGTGAGTTTGAGGCTACACCCCAACCTCACTCAGATGGTTTAATACATTGAATATCACACCTGACACTTAACAATATGCTAAACAAAACTATTAAATGAAACAAGCAAGCAAAAACAAAAATCAACCAAGAATAAATGAGAAGCCCATTTTATAATCATCAAATTGGCAAAAATTAGAATGCTAGATGATATAAGGTGCTGGTGAGGTTGTGGAGAAATAGGAACCCTCCTGCACTGTGAGTGGAGGTATAATTATTGCAGTTTTGATGGAGAACAACTTAATATTAGTGAAATTGCATCATGTTAATAGTCTGTGTCTGTGCAGTTTCACTCCTGAGAATATATCCCACACTTACTCTTCTGGAGAGACAGGAAAGATAAATTCTCAGAAGTGTACTGCAGCATAGTTTGAACCAGCAAAGAGCCGGAAATAACATGAGTGCCCAATAGTAGAGAAATAGGTAGGAAAATGTGCCACATGCAAATAATGGAATACCATGCAGGGGGTTAGAAGTAATGAACTAGAATTAAGTATGTCTACATTAATAAATCTCAAAATATAATGATGAATAAAAACAGTAAGAAAAAGAAATGTAGCATGATGCCAGGTATCTTAATTAAACACGAGTGAGTACCTGAATGGAATAAGAAAAGAAGAACCTTGCATGACTGATAATGTAATTGTGCCGCAAAGTGATTACAACCAAGTTAGCATTTTGCGTCACTCCCTGAGGCTTAGTTTTTCCCTTTATCCCCTGAAATGAGTGGGAATGGGAAAGGATATAATTGTTATAGCTAATTAATGTCAAATAACGATTGATCCTTTCCTTATTACCCAGTCTTCTCATTTGAGGTCTGTGGTATCACCAATTCATATCAGAAATTATTGTCACCATTGTTTACAAATTTCTAAGATGACTTTTACCATCTTTGATGATTTCTTATAATAACGACTTCGAAATGTGGGGATGAGGGCAATATTTTCAACCTCCTTGCAGTCACATAATTTGTTCGTTAATGAAGCAATACTGTCGAACCTTGTCCCTGATTTTCCTGTCCATTCATCTTCTGCTGCATTTTCAGTGACGTCAGCACTTAAGTTGTAATATACTAACCGTACCTCCCATCCTTGACTATTTCCACCTTTTTGCTTAACTAGTAGTGAGGAGATGATTTAAACTTCATGACTGTCACCGACACTCCTCTAAGATAACATCTACTAAACCTTTTAACTAGTTGCACCCTTGTGTAGTATGACTGCCTACTTACTGAAATTTCACCCATTATACTAGCCTACTTTCTGACCAGACACCTACCAACCTTTCCCAATACCAATGCCTGGCTAAACTTCAAGTGGGTTCCTACAGATGCTTAATAATAGTTTGCTCATTTGCTGATGAAATCGCCACAGTTTCCCTGTCCACCAACCTTCTTCTATTTTTCTTAAGCTTACTTCTGCTCACTTTATTCTGAAACAGATATTTCTTATTGATTATTGCCACTGTTGCTCTGTCTAATTCCACCATCCCCACTATATAATAGCTTAGAAAAGTTCCTGGAATACAGTAAATGGTCAGTAAATGTATCCTGCTGTTCTTACTACCACCGCTCCTACCATCTACTGCTGTTCAGTCTCCTAGTGCCACCATATGTCAAACGATTATTATACATTCAGCCTAGTGCCAAGGATTTTACGTATGTTATCTCACTTAATTTAATACGTTTTTACTGAGAACACCGAAACTGTTCAAGAAAAATCTTTAGGCTGTTCAGAATTGATCTCCTTAAAATTTGAGCCCTCCTCTTATCCTTTTTATCTCAGAAAAAGAGGTGTGTTCCTCCTCTCCAAGGCCAACACTTCAATGTGTATTTCATTCTCAATCCTTGTCTCTCACTCCCAAGACCATGTGTTCTTGTTTTCTGACTCTAGATTCTTTAGTCTCTCTCTTTCCACTGGCTCCTTTCTCAGACTTCAAATATGCTCAGGTCTGCCTAACTCGTCTTGAAAATCCCCAGGTTCGAACTGATTTCTGTATAAGGTTCTATTATGTTTTTCTCCTTCAGTTTTCACTATCTTAACACCTCTTCTTGCCTCAATTCTATGTTCCTAGAACCCACCTCTGTTATTTCTGAACTAATCATAGTTGGTAATGATTTCCTAGTTACCAAAGCCTCTTCTAAATTCTTAGTCTCATAGATTTTTCTAGTGCATTTGCCCCTTTGACCACCGTATCCCTAAAACTCTTCTTTGGTTTGTATTACAGGACAGATTCTTGATTCTTGCATACCTTTCTGTGCACATTTCCTGGCTCTCCTTGCCTCTTTAAGGCCAGATGGTGAGCATCATATGAGGGTACCACCTGAGGGACGTTGGAAACAGAGCATGCACAGAAGGTCAGGGTTGAGGCAGCAGCAGAGTCATTATTCACATTGTTGCAGAGAAACCAAGAGGACACAAGAAGGTAGAGAAAGCCAGAAGGTTCATGTTCCTGGCACCAACTGATAGCTGAGATAGCTGCAGTTGTAGGTGAAATATTATGAATGTCTGGGCATAGTTTGTCAAAGGGTTTACAAAAACTGATGGAGCTGGAGGAAGGAAGGGCAGAAGGTGTGCAGGGAGCAGTTGGTTGCAAGTGTGCAGGGTGACAGGGAAGTAGGTTGGTTGGTGGGCAGAAGAACAGATGGAAAGCAAAAAAAAAAGGATAAAGAGGAGGAGTTTTGGCACCATGTACTTACCTCCTCCTAGTGAAGTTAATCTTGGCTTGGCCTTGCTCAGAGGCCTGGAGGTAATTATAGCACGAAGCAGCAGGCTGGGTGATCGTGAGAGCAAGGTGAAGACCTGGCTTGGTCTGGTTATTGGCAGTGGAAAGAGTAGAACCTGGCAGAGGTACAGATACAATAAGCAAGGCACTTGGACCATCATCATCCTTCCTCTTTAGTAAACATCAGCCATCCACACATTTTATAGCTTTTTATTGTAGAAAGTTTCATATATACATAAAAATAGAATAGTACAATAAGCCTTCATGTATTTATTACCCAGTTCAGCAGTTATCAACATTTTGCCAATCCTGTTTAATCTATCTTTGCCCCACACCCTTTGGATATTTGCTTTTGCTGCAGTGTTTTAAAGCAAATCCAGAGCATCCTGTTATTTCACACACACATAATTTAGTGCACTCGTTTGTTTTGTATCTAAGCACCTGCACACACTGGTGCATTTTCTGCTCTGGAACAATTATTCATGTAGCTCTTCAGTTATGATATTTGAGTACCAGGTGAGTCTTAAGAAGGAGTAGTAGCCTAAAAGCCCAGCGGACTCTGCAAATGGATGTAATAAGGACTCTGGAACTAGTAACTTCTGTCTCCTTTAAATTTTGTGGCTTTAAGAGGCCCCACTAAGGACTAGACCTTATTCCTTAAATTAAAGCAGTTTATTCTTTTCTTAAGCAGTCTTTAAAGTTGAAATTTGTATTTTGGGTAAAAAGGATTTTGTTATTTGAAAGTCTCTGAGCTAGTCTGATAAGCAACATTAGAATCATCATTATAATCAGCCTAAGTTATAGAGCAGCTAACTCTGGGGGATAAATAAGTACTAGAGATAAATGAGCCAAACTATCAGGAGAGATATGAAGGAATATAAAGCATAATTAACAACACAAGTACTGCATACAGTGTCTCCAATAAGCAGTACAAAAATAGGTGTGCTCAATAATTACGGTCAACTAACTATAAATCAGCAATCAGAACATATAATTTAATAAAGGATTTTTTTTTCTAACATGTGAATTTACTTACCTTAGAGATCCCTTCAAAAAAATCACATTTCATGCTATGTTTGAATCATCTTCATTTAGAAGAATAAATCATATAAGCCCAGGGCCATGTGGACAATCTGGGGCGAGAGAGCTGAGCACTCAATAGGCCTAAGGTAGTTAGAGAAGGGTAGTGTTGAGCTCAAAGGTGGGCTTGATCTTACTTGGTCAGGAGCCAATTTAAAGGCCAGGAGGGATTTGTACAGGGTACTAGTGGAAGGTAAGTTCAGAAAAGGATGTGGACCTGAGGAGGTAGACGTCATAAACTGTGTTTTGTGGAACATTAGTGCCAAGCAGATGTTCCTAAGTTTTCATTGAAAAAAGTGTTCTTCTCAAGTGCATTTTGAAATGCCAATTTAAAAAAAGTTTCCGGTCTTGATCACATATTCAGGCTGTTAGCTAATGTTCATGTAAATGGAGAAGAGATGATAGTAGGTAGCATTTCTTTCTTTCCTTTTTTTAGATGAAGTGTCTATTATCCAAAGAGCATGTGTTTCTCAACACATGGTTTGGGAAACACCAAGGTAAGGAATTGATCTTATCTTAAAGGATATGAAGAGTCATGGAAAGTTTTTCTGCAGGAGACGAAGTGACATGTCACCAGGATTAATCTGGTGTGGTTTTAAGATGGAATGAAAAGGGAGGAAATGGAGACAAAGAGAACACTGTAGTAATAGTTGAAAGGTGAAGTCATGAGGGCCTGGATTTGAGCAGTGGGTGTGTGAATAAAAGAGAAAGTTCACGTACGGGAGAACCTTCAGGTTCAATAGATAACTGAATGAGAAAGGTGAGGGTAAGGGATAATTCAAGTGTTATTCAGAGTTTTTGAGTGCAGGCAAAATTTGTGACTGTTGACAGAAATGGAGGCATACGCAGAGAGAGAGCTAGTGAGCTGGAAAGGATGCTGAGGTCAGAACGGGACTCACTGAGCTGCACTTGGCCGTTCAGGTGATGATGCACAACAGCTGCTGATGTGGGTGTAAAGTTCAGGAGAGGGAGGGCAGGGCAGGACATGGAAGCTTGGAAATTTTTGTGGCTGGATTTTGAGTGGCGGAAGGCTGGTAGTAAGAGTCCATGCAGATTTTATAGGCAGTGTGGTACCCCAGAAAGAATAGACTCTGTCTGGAGTTAGAAAATCTGGTTTCTAGTTCTATCTCTGGCACTTTGCAACTTTGGACAAATTATTATCTTTCCTGAACCTCGATAGATAGATAGATAGATGATAGATAGGTGATAGATAGATAAACAATAAAAATGTCTGTCTCGAAGGATTGTTGTGAAGGTTGACTTAGATAATGTTTGTACAGTATAAACTGTAAAGGGCGGTACCAATATTAGTTACTGCTATGAATGTTAGAGTTAGCAAACTAAAATGTAAACTCCAGATTCAGAGATCAGTCCCAGAGTAAGTGGGCAGTGAGTAAAGACCATTATAGTTCATGTCTACACAAGTGCCAGGGGCTTCCCTGGTGGTGCAGTGGTTAAGAATCCACCTGCCACTCCCTGACTTCAGGCTATACTACAAAGTTACAGTAATCAAGACAGTATGGTACTGGCACAAAAACAGAGAGATAGATCAATGGAACAGGATAGAAAGCCCAGAGATAAACCCACTCACATATGGTCACCTTATCTTTGATAAAGGAGCCAGGAATGTACAGTGGAGAAAGGACAGCCTCTTCAATAAGTGGTGCTGGGAAAACTGGACAGCTACATGTAAAACTATGAGATTAGATCACTCCCTAACACCATACACAAAAATAAGCTCAAAATGGATTAAAGACCTAAATGTAAGGCCAGAAACTATCAAACTCTTAGAGGAAAACATAGGCAGGACACTCTATGACATAAATCACAGCAAGATCCTTTTTGACCCACCTCCTAGAGAAATGGAAATAAAAACAAAAATAAACAAAGGGGACCTAATGAAACTTCAAAGCTTTTGCACAGCAAAGGAAACCATAAACAAGACCAAAAGACAACCCTCGGAATGGGAGAAAATATTTGCAAATGAAGCAACTGACAAAGGATTAATCTCCAAAATTTACAAGCAGCTCATGCAGCTCAATATCAAAAAAGCAAACAACCCAATCCAAAAATGGGCAGAAGACTTAAATAGACATTTCTCCAAAGAAGATATACAGACTGGCAACAAACACATGAAAGAATGCTCAACATCATTAATTAGATAAATGCAAATCAAAACTACAATGAGATATCATCTCACACCAGTCAGAATGGCCATCATCAAAAAATCTAGAAACAATAAATGCTGGAGAGGGTGTGGAGAAAAGGGAACCCTCTTGCACTGCTGGTGGGAATGTGAATTGGTACAGCCACTGTGGAGAACATTATGGAGGTTCCTTAAAAAACTACAAATAGAACTACCATATGACCCAGCAATCCCACTACTGGGCATATACCCTGAGAAAACCATAATTCAATAAGAGTCATTGTGCCAAAATGTTCATTGCAGCTGTATTTACAATAGCCTGGAGGGAAACAACGTAAGTGTCCATCGACAGATGAATGGATAAAGAAGATGTGGCACATATATACAATGGAATATTACTCAGCCATAAAAAGAAACGAAATTGAGCTATTTGTAATGAGGTGGATAGACCTAGAGTCTGTCATACAGAGTGAAGGAAGTCAGAAAAAGAAAGACAAATACCATATGCTAACACATATATATGGAATTTAGGGGGAAAAAATGTCATGAAGAACCTATGGGCAAGACAGGAATAAAGACACAGACCTACTAGAGAATGGACTTGAGGATATGGGGAGGGGGAAGGGTGAGGTGTGTTAGGGCGAGAGAGAGACATGGACATATATATACTAACAAACGTAAGGTAGATAGCCAGTGGGAAGCAGCCGCATGGCACAGGGAAACCGGCTCGGTTCTTTGTGGCTGTCTGGAGGGGTGGGATAGGGAGGGTGGGAGGGAGGGAGACAAAGAGGGAAGAGATATGGGAACATATATATATGTATAACTGACTCACTCTGTTATAAAGCAGAAACTAACACACCATTGTAAAGCAATTATACCCCAATAAAGATGTTAAAAAAAGTCTGGGGAGATCCCACATGCCGCGGAGCAGCTAAGCCCATGCGCCACAACTACTAAAGCCCGCGTGCCTAGAGCCTGTGCTCCGCAACAAGAGAAGCCACCGCAGTGAGAATCCCGCACACCGCAATGAGGAGTAGTCCCCACTCGCCGCAACTAGAGAAAGCCTGCGCGCAGCAACAAAGACCCAACACAGCCACACACACAAAAAAAGTGCGAGGATCTGAGGAACTGAACTGGTATGGGGGAGGTAACGTAGGGTAAGAGTGGGCAAATAGTTTGTAACAAGGAATTTTGTTAGCAGTTATTAGAGATATACGCATTGGGAATCTGGGGCAGGTGGGGTCCAGCCCCTGGGTGTGCTATACGAGGGAAGAAATCTAAGCAGCAGGCCTGGGGTGGAAGATAAGGACACCCACTCCCTTGGAATGCCAAGAGCTCAGCATTAGCAAGAGCAAGGCTGGCAACAGTCAGAATTGGTCTCAGAGTTTGGAGCAGAGAATACTTAAGGGGGTCCTTCGATAATAAAAATACAACAATAATAATTAACTCTCCAGCACTTACTGTGTGCCAGGCTCTATTATAAGCTGTCCTCATACTGACTGAATCATTTGGTCCTTAGAGACAACCCTAGGCTTATCAGTCTTTTGCAGATGAGGAAACTGAAGCCCAGAGCAGTGAAGTGACTTACCCAGGTTCACACTGCTGGTAAGTAGCAGGGTCAGGATTCTCAGGGAGCGGGCTGGCTTCAGAGTCTGCCTTTTACCTTGGGCCACAGTTCTAGTGTTAGAAGGGAGAGGAGGCTTCCTAACGGGTAGATAATCCATTCAACAACCCACATTCCCAGGGTCTGGAGATTTTTACTGCTAATCCCTGTTTATTATACCTCTGTACTCTCCATCTCCTCGCCACCATTAATTAGTGTATTCACAGTCACTGTATTAGTCCTTTGACAAAGGGTGGTGGCTTTTCTTAGTCTACTGGATTCTCTATTATGGAGGCAGAGCAATGCGCGGTGGGCCCAGGGCTCTGAGAAGGCTGGGTTTGAGGCTGACCCCACTCTGTGTGGCTGTGTGCCCTTGGCTGTTACTTAAATTCTCCAAGCCCCAGTTTTTTCATCTGTTGCTTTAGACTAGTATTGTGTGTGACGAGTCCATGTACAGGCTTTGGAATCACACACTTTGAATCCTGACTTGGCCTCTTATTAGCTGTGTGCTGTTGGGAAAATGATGGACTTTTCTGTTTCCCCATGTATAATATTGGGATAATAGCAATCATACCTGTGCCAGAGGGCTGTTCTGAGGATTTAATAGAATATTACTGAGGCTCAGTCAGTGTTCTCTATATGCCAATTTATAGGGTTATGGAGAGGGTGCAAAGTGCTCATTCTGTGCAGTGGTGAGTGCAGTACATGGCACGGAGTGAGTCCTCACTAGACCTCATATGTTATTATCTCCTTGTTTATCCTAATGCTTTTACCAAAGAACAACAGCAGTGCACGGCCCTCATTCTTTTCCTTGAGGACTCACCCTCTGCGTGTTCTCAGGGGATGTATCTCTTGAATGTAGACGGCCTCTAGGTAGGATTGAATCCAAGATTCAGTCTTGTTACTGATTCCAGAATACAGAGAGAAATTTTTGTCTTCGACTACTGGCCGCAGGGCAACATCTTCCCAGCTCCTTTCTGTGGTCTCACCTGGAGCGCTCT
>NW_006793703.1:8408629-8441870 GCF_000442215.2 Lipotes vexillifer
TCTTCCGCCCTTTGTCGCTCTCTGAAGGCTTCGCAGCAGGGCCCTTAGCCCTCCAGAAGAGCCCTCACAAGGCGTGGCCCTGTGGCTTCAGGAGTGATGGCTGGCAAGTCTGCTACCTCTGCTTGCTTTTGGCTAGATGACCCCTTGTAAGCTTGCTTCATGAATCTTACCACATACCCTACCTCATCCTCAAGCTCCTGGCAGGAAAAAGCACTTCTGTTTTAGCTGGAGTTTTATTTTTATCAAAGTTAAAAAATAATTATGTAAGACGGAAAACAGTATTTCCCCTACTCTGCCCCTGTCTGCCTCTGACTACTGCTCCTCACTCTCTTAATCTATTATTGGTTCGTATTTTTTTTCTTTAGTTTTACGTATTTCTCAACTTTCTATTGTGGAAGATGGGAATTTGGCTTTCTTACACTCCTCCCCAACACAACCACACACAAGACAAACACACACAAGACAAACAAACACACATACTTCCTTTCCCCATAGAATAATTACATCATTATCTTGGTGTAGAACAATATTCACTGTATCCATTATTGTAATTATGTTAAGAGTATTCATGGATGAGCCGTAGATTACACTATTATCTCCAATTATTAAATTTCCTTTCCTGTAAAACTTCATTTCCCCTAGAGTTAATAATTACCTCATTTTTGTTTGTTTGCTTAGCTTTCTATGTAGCTATTACTATTTCACCCCAGAGCACTGAGCCAATAGTGTAAAGCTCTGAGTACATTTAAACATATCAGCAATATGTCAGTTTCACCATTGTCATGGAGATGTCCCCCCTGGAGTGGAAAACTACTCCTGCGTGGCTGGTTGGTCTTTGCTCACTGTACATCTGTCTTCCTCGCATTGATCGCCCTTTATGCACATCCTGGAGATTACCTTCACTTTCTCTGGGGTCCTGTTTCCTGGATGCCCGATTTTTCTCTCTCTCATTTATTCCCTTATTTGTTGGAAAATATCCCCCTAGAAACTTCCTTAATAAAAGGAATGTGGGAAAATAAAGTTGCTGTTGTCTTTAACATCTGTTAATGTCTATCTGTCCACACAACGGATTCATACTTTGGATGGGTATAAGATTTTGTGCTGAAAATCATTATTCCTCAGAATTGTGAGGGATCATTCCATTGTTTCTGGCCTCCAGTGTTGCTTTTGAGAAGTCCAATCCCATTCTGAATCTCAACCCTTTTCATATAACCAATTCCCTCTTTCTCTCTGAAAACATTTTGTGTCCTCTCTTTGTCCAGAATAACCTGACATAGCATGGCACTGTGCCTGTGGGTGGGTCATTTTAAAAATGAACCATGAGTACTTTAGTGGGTTCATTCAGTCTTGAAACTCAAGGCTTTCGTTTCTAGGAATAATACTCGTTTACTATGTGTTAGATGATGTTCTTCACTTGCTTTGTTCTTTCTTTTTGGAACTTCTGTTCAGGACCCTTCTGGACCACTCCTCTCTCTTCTTTTTCAGGTATGATTTTTCTCTAGTTTTTCCTCTATGTCTTTTTCTTTACTTATATAAGGGAGATTTTCTTGAATATCTTCCTAAACTTTCATTGAATTTTTCATTTCTACTGTCAAAGTTCTGATTTTAAAGAGCATTTTATTCTCTGTTGTTTCTTTTTCTTGTGTGATATGATGTTCTATTTGTTTTCACTTGATAGATGGAATATGTTCTGTAATTTCTCTGGGGAGATGCATTATATATTTTTTGTAATAATTTTCTTCTGAGAATTTTTTTTGTGCATATTTTCTCTAACGTTAGAGGTTTTTAAAATGACTGGTGCTTCCTAGCTTTCTGTCATATTTACGAGTCAATAGAACTGTTTAGAAGCACACTATGTACAGACAATTCTTGTTGATGGGTAGAGGCTTCAGCAACTGAGTGGTGCCTCCGCTTCTTCGACGGGGGACCTCTCAGTGTCACAATCATAAGTTTCTTCTACTGACTCGTCAGTATACTCAGAAAGAAATTCACATATCTCTAGCTGGTAGGGTACAAGTTTGGCTGCCAACATCTCGGGTGAAAGGGGGTTGAGGGTGAAATGGGGAGGAAGCCTCACTCAGTGTCTCTAAACTACCCCTGTTCTCGGATGTGTATGGAGTCCCTGAGTACAGAGTTCCTCTAGTTCCATCTCTTCATCTTCACCTGGGGTAGTGTAGGGGCAGCTCACTGACTGTATGGATCTAACTGCTTTTGTGCAGACTTTTTAACCAGACCTTATTTCTTCAGCTTTCAAATCCCGACTCTTCCCCAATTCGAGAGGCTTTCTAGTAATCTGCAGCATAAATCTAGCCTTTAAGAGCTACTATATTTCCAGCTTTGGTTTCTGTTCCCCTTGATCTGCTAAGTTGGTTACCCATCAATTTGTTTTGCAAAGACTAAAATTGTGTTGCTCTCATCACCACTCCTATTTTCTTGATCCCCTTGAAGATTTACACCTTCTGTAATTCCTTAATTGTCATTTTAGTGAGGTATGAGAGGAAGAAGAGGTGAATCTCATGCATAAATGGAAGTTTCTTGAGAAGCACTTTCACCATCTTCTGCAGGGCATGTGTGGTTACCAAGCATGGAAGACAGTTTTGTTTCTTTTTTTTTTTCATTTATTTTCCTTCCTGACAGCAGCCAGATTTGGTTTTAGGATTTAACTCCTTCATAGTCAGATCAAACAATAACCACTGGTTCTGCTCTCTCCAGTCAGGGACTGGGCATGTGGCCCATGCTGAGCCAGACTGATTCTTTCCCTTAGGATTTCAGTCTTCAGAAGATGCAAGACAAGTCTGAAGATATTTGCCATTCATCCATCCTATCCATGGCATCCTAACTAGATTTCTTCTTCTATTAGACAATTTCTGGTTTTCTTGCCTTCTAGATTTCAGAAATGACTGCTGACTTTAAAAAATGCACAATGTGAGAGTTTCTAGTTAAGTTTTATTTGGGGCAAAATGAGTAATACAGCCTGGGAGACAGCATTTCAGATAGCTCTGAACAACTGCTCCAAAGAGGTGGGGGGAAGGTCAGTATATATATGTGATTTTGGTGAAGGGGGAGTACACGCAATCAAGCACATATTTTTTGCAGAAGGTGTTTGCTAGTCACGAGGAGCAGTCATCACCATGAAAGATTTCAGCACTTTTCTAGATATGAGGAGATGCAAGAATTGGGATCATAAAATGGGCCCCTGAAAATATCTAACTATCTGAAGACCTGTTCTGCCAGTTTTTCCCAGAGGCGCCTCATTTCTGCTCTCCACCCTGAACTCCTTTCAGGGGTGTTGAAAATCAGCAGCTGCAGCAGCACGTGATTTAATCCTTGTAGAGGTAGCTGGCAACTGCCAATTGGTAGTTGACACGACTTTTATTACTATTGGTTTCAAATCTGATTCTATGGGCTTCCAGTCAATTTTATTAGCTTCTGATAATGTTTCAGTAATTTCACACTTGACTTTGTCATTACTCTAAGGCTGTGTAAAAGTTGCCATAACTTTGATTTGGTGAGAAGCTGCTTCATTACCCAACCCTGCACATTTCCAACTCACTAAATTTTCTCTAAATTCTTGCAAACTGACCAGTTCTTTCCTCAGTTCAGCTCTTTTAGGTAGCACCTCAATAATGTAGCTAGTAGCAGTCAGCTCATCTTTCAGCATTCTTCTACAAAACATCTTTGCTTAATGCTATAATTTTGTTAGTGACAGTTTCTGTCTTACACATTATCACAGTCACAATTTATGCCAAATGTCTTGCCTCTATGTAATACACACCAGCATTTTTTCCAGCTTCCACCAACAGTCTCCTTATAGCCTAAAGCTAATGCCACATCTTCCAAGTTTTTGTTATGGCAGTACCCCACATCTGTGTTTCAATTTGTGTTTCAGTCAGCTATTGCTATGTAACAAACAACCACAAATCTCAGTGTTATATGACAAGATTATGCAGTCTTCATCAAGTTCCCTTTACATCCTTGTGAAATAAGTTGATCATTTATGTGTGAGTCTATATCTGAATTCTACTCTTTTACATTGATTTATGTGTCTGTCTTTCCACCAACACTACACTGTCTTGATTAATGCAGTTTTATAGTATGCCTTGATATGAGGTAGTCCTCCAGGTTTGTCTTTTTCAAAATTGTTTCAGCTCTTGCAGTTCTTTTGTTTTTTTTTTCAATGTAAATTTTAGAACCAGCTTCTCAATTTGTACAAAAAATGTCTCACTGTAACATTAGGATTGCATAGAATCTATAAAACAGTTGATGGGGAACTGACATCATAGCAACATCAAGACTTTCAACTCATGAACAAGGTAAATCTCCTATTTGTTTAGGTCTTTGATTTCTTTCACCACTTTTTTGGAGTTTTCAGTACAGAGATCATTAACATATTTTGCTAAAATTTTTGCGTTACAGTGCACCAAATTATTTTGTATTTTTTGGTGTTATTACAATGTTACTGTTTGCAATTTTCCAGTTTCCATGGGTAATATATAGAATATATACAGAAACATGATTGATTTTATACTATAAGGAAATTGAACTTATATTGGCCTAATATCCATTGACCTTGCTAAACTTATCTTCTAGCTCTATTAGCTTCCTTGTAAATTCTTTGGGATTTTCTCAGTATACAACCACGGCATCTGTGAAGAGACACATTTTTATTTCTTCCATTCCAAACTGTATGTCTTCATGTCTTCAAGTCTCTTATTTATCTCTACTTATTGCAATGGGTAGAACTTCCAGTATGATGTCAAATAAGAGTGGTGAGAGTGGACCTCCTAGCCTTGTTCCTGATCTTAGGGGTAAAACATTCGATCTTTCACCATTAACTATGATGTTAGCAGGCCATTTTGTAGATGTTCTTCCTTAGTTTTAAGAATTTCCATTCTGTTATTAACTCCCTGAGAGGTTTTTTTGTGTGTGTGTGAATAGATGCTGAAATCTATCGAATGATTTTCTGCATCTCTTGGAATGAGCATATGATTTTTTCCTTCTTTTGTGTACTGAAGTGGTGAATTAATTCAGTTAACTTTGGAATGTTCATCTATCCTTGCATGCTGAGATAAACCTCACTTCATTATGATGTCTTTTTTTACATATTGTTGGTTTGCAATTGCTAGTATTTTATTGAAGAGTTTTGGATCTATTGTTGTGAGGGATGTTTGGTCTGTAGTTTTCTAGTAATATCTGTTTTTAATATCAAGTAATGTCAGCCTCATAAAATGAGTTGGATAGCATTCCCTCCTTTTTTATTTTCTGGAAAAAATTTGTGTAGAATTGGTATTATTTTTTGAAATGTTTGAGAAAACTTGATGCTACAGCAATCTGGCCTGAAGAGCTCTTCTTGGAAGGTTTTTAAACCACATATTCTATTTTTAAAATACATATTAGATTATTGAATCTATATATTTCTTCCTCATATCCATTTCATGTTTATAGTTATAAATGTGTGTAGGATCTGCAATGATGTCCCCCTCGTTTGTTCCTCGAATTGGTAATTTATATCTTTTCTCTTTTTTTATCTTTGTTGATATAGCTAGTCGTTTAATAATTTTTAATTTTTTTCCAAAGGAGCCAGCTCTTTGGTTCATTGATTCTTTTAATGTTTTTCCTTTTTTTTTTTTTTTTTATGCGGTACGCGGGCCTCTCACTGTTGTGGCCTCTCCCGTTGCGGAGCACAGGCTCCGGACGCGCAGACTCAGCCGCCATGGCTCACGGGCCCAGCCGCTCCGCGGCACGTGGGATCTTCCCGGACCGGGGCACGAACCCGTGTCCCCTGCATCGACAGGCGGACTCTCAACCACTGCGCCACCAGGGAAGCCCTGTTTTCCCATTTTTTATCTGTTGCTATTTATATTATTTCCTGGGAATTCTGGAACAATTTCCATGAATCAACACTCCAGGTCACTGTGTTTAAAACTTAAAATAAGTTGTGACTTATAAGAAATACTCTTTACATCGTATCTTGATATGGGTACAGAAAGCCTACATACATATAATTAAAACAAACTTTCTTGTATTATGTGTGATAAATTTCATTTTTCCCTAATTTAATTCCATTCGGTTCCAACCTGGCTATATTCTCTTTTGTTAAGAAAAATCTGTGCACAACCTGCTAACTATATTCACTGACCGCTAATGGTTAGTGATCTACAATTTGAGAAACTTGGCTGAAGATTATACTGTTAACAGGTCATGTATACCACACTTTGTGAAACGGGTTACTATTTATTGATCCATGTCATTGATAAAAAAAAAAAACAAGATAGGATACATTATCTAGTCCAACAGCATATCCCTAGAAATCTATTGAGAGGTTGAAACAGAGACATTAATGAATATATTGATACTTTGCATGTGCTGGTTTATATATCCATTGGACAAACACTGAACCCAGGTATCAATTTAGGTAATGTGAATACAGCAGGGAATAAAGCAGTCCTTTACCTATGATATTTCTATCTTAGTGGGTAAAGTAGTTAATAAACAGAATGTATAAGTAAGTATGCCAAGTGATAATAAATGCAATGACGAAAAGTAAAGCAGGATAAATGAGAAAGACATGGGATGCCATGCTATTTTATTTGGCAGGATTAGTGACGATTTCTCTTAAAGGAGAAATGAAGAAATGAGAAATAGCTGGGGAATGAGTATTCTAAACAGGGGAAAGAGAACGTGCAAAGGCCCTGAGGCAGGATCAAGGAGCTAGAGAGGAGAACACTGGGGAAGGAGAGTGGTAGAGGTGGGAGCAGAGAGGTCGCAGAGCCCAGGCCATGGCCTGCTTTACAGGCCTTGGCAATGGCTGGGTTTTACTCAGAGAAAGGGGAAGCTACTGAAGTGCTTTTGCAGCTGAATTACATGATCTTACAGACTTACATGCTAAAAGACTCAGAGTGCTGTGGGGAAGAGGAGAACACAGGGGAGTAATGTGGGGCAAAGGAAGGTATTGCAAAGGTCCAGGCAAAAGGGGGTGGTGACTTGCATTAGGGAGATGACAACAAAGATGGTGAGAAGTGATGAATTCTGCTTCTATCTAGTAGGTAAGGCTGACCATACCTGCTGATAAATTGTATGGGGGTTCAAAAGAAGGGAAAAAGCCAACCCCCAGTCCCTATCATTCCATTTTATGTATTTTTATAACATTAGTTACTATTTATAATTACACTATGTATTTTTTACTTCTTGTTTATTGTCTTTCTTAACCCGTAGATTAGGTATTGCATGAGATTAGAAGCCTTGTCTGTCTGTTCACAGCCATATTCCAGCACCCAGAAGAGTGCCTGGCACTAAAGATGCTCATTACATATTTGCTTATATGAATGAGTGAAAGGAAGGGAATTTGACATCCATATTGAGTCCTAAATATATTTTGGCCTTTTCACCTCTAATTTCACTTCTAGGAATCTATTTTGAGGAAATCTTCACAAATACAAAGACTTATCCCCATAGACACTCATCAGAGCAACTGATGCTAATAGTGGAAAATCAAACACATCCTAATTGTTCAACAAGAAGAAAATCTGGGGCACTTCCCAAAGGTTTAAGGAAGACTTTGACCACTTTCAGGGCAGGACAGTGGATGGCAGGAAACAGCTCTCTGCCAGGGCTTTAGCACCAGAGCCCAGCAGACCCATGGGCAGAGGACCATGCCAGCTGGATGGCAGGGTGATGTTAGTTCACTTCAAATCATGCATTCTAATCACAGCTCTTAAAATCTCGAGGGTTTAATTTTAAAAGTTTTACAGCGGGCTTTGACCCAGTTCCTGGGGCCTCATTATTGTCAGCTCTCTTCACCATGGGCCTGTGTGGAGGGACTTAGGGGGAAGGAGAGAAGTAACTAAGGGAGAAGTGTACATATAGAAAAGCACGAGGGAAAGTGAGTGCAGAGCTTCAGTTAAAGCCCAGCTGGGCAATTTGCATCAGTGAGTCTAACTCTGAGAAGGAAAAGGTAGTCTTAGGAAATGCTGTGGGAATATGGGTTTGCTTGGCCACTCGGAGGTAACACTTCCCGTAGACATTGCAGTATAGCTCATGGCAGGAACTTGGCATCTTCCTGTGGGAACTCATGCTGCTGTGCTCAAACTTGACACGCTGCCATGTACAATTTTACTAATTATTGAAACCTACACTTATTCCGAGTGCTGCGTGCTGGGGAAAATAAATGAGATATATAACCCCATTTTTTTCTCACCAAAGAAAGAATCCTTTTTAAAAAAACTTGTACACAACAGAGTCCTAGTATCCAGTCTTCAGTATATTTATTCCCAAATCAAAGAATTTCTGAGCTGAAAGGTAATCTGAGCTATTTTGCCTCTTTATTTTACAAATAAGGAAAATGATATCCAGAGAGTACCTCAAGGTAGTAGAGAAAAGAAGAGAATGCTTTGTTTTCTGGCCCTTATTAAAGCTCTCTCTCCATGATTCTGTACTGTTTTCTCATTTTTTAATGGATTTACTTATTCAACAAATATTTACTGAAAATTTATGTGCAATGCACTGGTTAGCCATTGGGGAAAGATAAAAAGGAAATGAAGTATATTTTCCAGGGATGTGTACTCTGCATGTACATGTTCTTGTACTCATTCTTTCTCTCTTCCCTCTGCCTGACTCTAAAACCAACTTTAGGTGCCCAAGACTTTGATCATTGGGAGCCAAATGCAGGACCTAATGCAAAGGAGAAAATGTAGTTACTATTTGGGCTTCCAAAGACTCTAAGATTTGGGTGGAATTCTTGGAGGAAGAGGCTGTGAAGTTGGCCTGGGGATCCTACAGTTGTGGGTATATCTAGTGTAGCACTCAGGGATCTTGGCTGGATAGCAAGAGAAAAGAAAGTCTTGGCTAAATTTTGCAGGAAGGAAATTTACTAGAAGTAATTTGGATAGTTCTCATAACTAACGTTATGTATGGAGAACTGGGCCTGAATACCCTAGGCACCAAGATCTAGATGTTTGGAAGTGCAGCAAAAATTATGCCACAAGAAGAGTTTGGTTGACATGTGGCTGCTGTGGTCACTGGTCACTGGATGCCACCAACAGAATTAATTCCATACTTTACACTCCCCGTGTGCCATCTGTTTGGTATTCAGTGTCCCAGTGGACATGACTGACTACTCTAGCTACAGGGTTGAGGGGAAATACATACGTATCTGGCATTTTTAGCACATGTGTTGTGAAGAAGAACCCTGTCTTACACGGTGACTTGGACTATTTGAGAAGGACCCCAAACAAAATGAGGGCCCAAATGCTGAGCAGCCAAAAAAGAAGAAAACCCCAAACTCTAAAAAGTCTGTTTAAAATGGAATATAATTGAGTTGAGACCAAATAGGCAATCTGTATAAATTTAGTCAAATTTCCACTTTTTCATCCATAGAAGGTTTCTAGGTATGAATTAATAAATCTTTTGTCAATATAGGTTTATCCTAGATACCCAAAGGTATATTGGGAAGTAAGGTGCTATGATTAGGGGGAAAGCGCCCAGATATTTTACTATAATGAAAATAATCTCTGAGCTAATTAGATATCTGTAAAAGAAAAAAATATCTTGTACACATTAGTCTCTTAAACGCCAAGCACGTAACAAAATTCAAATCCAATTGAATTAATAGAAACTCACTTTGGCTGACGTAGGGATCACGTTCCATCTAATCTCTTTCCTTTTACTTGAGAACTGCTTCATAATTTCCTATAAAACTACATTTAATATACGTCCCCCCCCTTTCAAGCACGTGTCAGAATTTCTCGCTCCGTACTGGATTATTCACCTCTTCATTGTAGAAATATTCTCTAGTATTTCATTATCTTCAAAAACAAATTTTCCTTAGTCCTTTATCCCTCTAGTTATCACCCTTTTTCTTTGCTTCCTTACCAAGAAAAATGTGTCAAAAGTGTTTCGAATATGGGTTGTCTCAAATCCCTCACCTCCCATTCTCCTCGACCTGTTTTCTGACTCAGCCACCACCCACAAGGACTGACCCCAAAACTGCGTCTCCACACTCGTTTTACGTGACTTTTTCACGAGCATTCAGCAGCATGAACTGTTGACATCTCCCCCCTTCTTTGCTATAAAAAACTATTTTCTTCTCCACAGTTCTGTGATACTGTAATAAATCTGGGCTTTCTCCTTATCTCACCAAGCTAGTCTTTCCCAGCCTCATTTGCTTTCATTAAAGTAGTGGCTTGCAGCACACTAGGGTTCTTCTTCTTAAGGAATTCAGTGTGGCCTAAAGCTTTGAATACCGTCTATATTCTAATGAGTTCTAAATTTATATCTTCAGACTGGACCTCTGCTCTGAAGTCTAGACTCATCTATCAAACTGCCTATCTAATAACTCCTCTTAATTTTGTACTCCAAACCTCTAAAGTCTAGACTCATACATCAAACTATTTCATGTTTTCTCTTAATCCCATACTCTCATTTCCCATTATCTCAGTTAAAGTTATGAAAAACACTGAGGGCTCATTTGCAGCAACATGGATGGACCTAGAGATTTCCATACTAAGTGAAGTAAACCAGATGGAGAAAGACAAATATATGAGATCACTTTTATGTGGAATCTTAAAAAAAAAAAAAGATACAAATGAACTTCTTTCCAAAACAGACGTAAAAAGCAAACTTATGGTTACCAAAGCAGAAAGGGGGCTGGGGGGAGGAATAAATTAGGAGGTTGGGATTAATATATATATATATACACACTACTATATATAAAATAGATAACCACCAAGGACCTACTCTGTTGCACAGGGAACTATACTCAATATTTTGTAATGACCTACAAGGGAAAAGGACCTGAAAAAGAATCTATCTATCTATCTATCATCTACCTGTCTACCTACCTGTCTGTCTATCACCTATCTCTAAATCGGTGTGCAGTAAACTTGAAACTAACACGATATTGTAAATCAACTATATTTCAACAAAACATTAAAACAAACCAAAAAAACCCACTGAGGGCTCAAGCCAAGAGCCTAGGTGTCATCCTCGATCTCTCTTTACCTGTCCCCATCACGTCCACTTCATCAGCTGTCTATTATATACAATCCCCAAACATAGAGGATTTTCTGAGAAGAATGACTGTTTTCCCCTTCCTTTCCAGTCTGTTTTTCTTGTCCAAATGCATTAATAAAGACCTCCGAGGATATGCTGAAGGTATAGCACTAAGAGTGAACATTCTTTTCATATTCTTGAGTGTAATGTGAGTGCTTCTACTTTTAAACTACTGAGTATAATGCTTGCTAAAGGTTTCTGGTACCTACACTACTTGTTATAGGAAGTTTCTACGTCACTGTCTTACAAAATGTTTAATCATGACTGTGTCTTGAGTTTTTCAAACTATTTTTTGTCATGATTGTAAAGTTTTTCTCTTATGACCTGTAAATTCAGCGAACGTATTAGGCATCATCCTTGCATTCTTGAGATTGATCTGTTCCCCCAAGCTACCTTCTCTGGATTTGGAGAATTCCTGTGGTCGCTCCTCTCTGTAGAGCGCTTTGCACTGAGCAGGTTCTTGGTTTTCTTTTACCATGTGATACCATCTCCCTGGATCTTTTAGGGGGAGGCTGCCTTCTGGCTTTCCAATGCTGTGTTAGAATTTTAGAAAAGATCTGGTCTTTCTAGTAATCTAGGGCCAGGGGGTGAAAGAGGCTGGAGCCTGTGCTTAGTGTGCCATCTTGAGGACAGACAGGAAAGGACTGGATTACTTTGGTTGATGATATAAAAAGGTTTGGGGATCATCCTGACTTAGAGGAATGCCCTTGATCCAGAACTTAACGACATATAGCAGGACTAGGGGGAGTGATAATTCAGAGAAAAGAAAAACCTCTCCAAAATTAAGGTTGGCTGAAGTCCAAGTGAAGAGAGAAAAGAAACAGGTATGCGAAGAAGTGAAGACAGAGACCATAAAATGTCAAGACCTAAGGAACTTATTTTAAAAATGATTACATCCCTTGAAAGTTTCCATCATCATTCCCCACAAAAATTTTGCTAAAAACAAACATTCTCATAAGTACTGAATCTTGAATATATGAGTGGTTGGGAGGAGACCAATGGAAAGTTCCCACTCATCCAGTCTGACCACAAATATGACCAAAATTTTTGTAGCCGGGTATGAGGTGTAAAAAAATAGAGGAAAGGCTAAAGTCATATTACTGCTTCCTTCTAGAATAATGGAAGAATTTCTTTGAATTTCAGCAAATATCATAGGGCTCTATAAGATATTCATTGTGGACAGGCGTTGGAAGTCCTTAGTCAGTCTTGTCAGCCAACAAATACCTATCCATAAAAACCTTCCGATGCGTCAGGAACCGTGCTATTTATTGGGGATAAAGTCTGAGAAATATAGACGGCAGCCTTGCCTTCATGAAATGTGCAGTCTGGTGAGGGAAGAGAACATTAAACACACATTAAATGTGAATGTGATGAGAAGTATTGAATGAAGCATGGGTGGTGTGGCTGCCGGTAAGCAGCGTGCATGGTCAGGACACAGCTGGGCATGGCGTTTCCTCTAAAAAATGACTTTTAGATTGAGACCCAAAAGAGAAGACAAAGAACCATTGTCAGCCTTTCCGACCAGATTCCTGTCTTTCCAAAGCTGGAAAATAAAACCCAAATTCTTTGTCTAGCCTCTCTGTCCAGAGGTGCCTTTAAAAACAAGAGTGTATGGTTTCAGAATCATGGAATTCTAGAGGCGAAGGCTTTGGTGACTGTTGGTTATCTTTACCATCAGTGGAAAACTGGCTTGTGTTACCACTGTCTCAACTCATGTTATACTGCAGCTGCCCAATGTGAGTAGAGGAGAGAGATGTGAAAGCAGGAGGGTCTATTCCAGGTAAATCCTTCCTGAGGAAAGGCGGGAGTCACATTGCTCCAATAGCAAACTGGAGAGGACTTAAAAAGGGGAAAAATTTTATTTGGACATTTCTGATGACAGGTAACAGGAACTCACCTCAAACTGGTAGAAGCAAAAGGAAGCAATTTATTGATTCAAGGAACAGAAGAGTCTGGGTGTTGCCATGGAGCTTGCAGCACTACTAGATCTAGATTCTTGGAACAGTGTCCTTAAGGATATAGATCTTTGTCTTTGATTGTCATTGTTTTTCTTTGTGTGGGTTTCATTGTCCATCAGTCTCTCTTTATGCAGAGATGATATTGCAAGGCAGCTCCTGGCTTAAATGGCTCATGGAACCTGTGATCTCAGAAAAAAAATTGTTCTTCCTCACCAGTGACTTGATTACTTATCAAAACAGGACACTGCCTGGTTCTACTTAAGTCATGTGAACATCCACAATCCAGTCACTAGGTCCAGAGGATGGAGTACTCTGGTTGTCCATGGTCTTGTGCCAGCTCTTATGATGGGAATGCTGTGGTCCCTTGATTGACAACCCCATTCCAATCATGGAGAAGGTAGAGGGAGCTCTCAAGAGGAAGCTTCATAGAACAGATGAAAAAGTGAGTAAGTCCACTAAAGAAAGGCGCATTTATGTATTTTTCTCCTTTGAGCTTACATTTGGCTCCTGTAAATAGAGGAAGAGTAGCTATGATCATATGTTCTTACAGTTAATCCAAATTAACTGTTCTTACAGTTAATCCTTGCTCTGCCACTTGTTGGTTTGTCACTTTGAAATTTAAGCATCCTTGTGTGCCAGTGAAGATTATATATGCATACATGGCTTAGCAGTACTCCATTCAGCATGGATTTGCAGCAGCATTAATCCTCCAGCACAGAAGATACTGACCAAAACACAACCATGTGCCTTGCAAAGGTTTCATTGATATGCATGGAACAAGCCAATATTTCTTTTTTTTTTTTAACATCTTTATTGGAGTATAATTGCTTTACAATGGTGTGTTAGCTTCTGCTGTATGACAAAGTGAATCAGCTTTATGTATACATATATCCCCATATCTCCTCCCTCTTGCGTCTCCCTATCCCACCCCTCTAGGTGGACACAAAGCACCGAGCTGATCTCCCGGTGCCATGCAGCTGCTTCTCACTAGCTATCTATTTTACATTTGGTAGTGTACGTATGTCAGTGCTACTCTCTCACTTCGTCCCAGCTTACCCTTCCCCCTCCCTGTGTCCTCAAATCCATCCTCTACGTCTGCGTCTTTATTCCTGTCCTGCCCCTAGGTTCATCAGAACTATGTCTTTTCTTTTTTTTTAGGTTCCATATATATGTGTTAGCATACGGTATTTGTTTTTCTCTTTCTGACTTACTTCACTCAGTATGACAGACTCTAGGTCCATCCATGTCACTACAGATAACTCAGCTTCGTTTCTTTTTATCAAGCCAGTATTTCTTTCGTTTGCTTGCCTTGGTCTATCTTTCTGACACTAACATCAAATTTTCTCAGATAACAGGCTTTGAATTGTCAGCAAATTGTTTGATCATTTCCCAAAGGAACCACGTGGGGTGTTTGGTAGGCCGTGTGGCAGCTCCCATCTGTAGAGGTGAAATGGATGTGCGTGGTCCTCTGTGCTGCAGGAATAATTCTAAAGAATTTTGTGAAGTAGGGAATCAACACCCCCTCCCCTATGCATCTGAAATATATCTTCATGAGGTTTAACCTATTATAACGTTAGAGCTTTAATTTCCAGGAACACGTTTTCCTACTTGGAACAGGACCTGTAATAGTTCCTAATTCAGGGTTGCTGCAATCAGGAAATGACTTGGTCCAGTTAAAGCACTTGCTGGCTGGCACACAGTGAGTTCTCTATCATGTAGTTGTTATTATTCATTTTCTTTTTCTTCTTATTATTTATTTATATTTATTTTTAAAATTTAGTTATTTATTTTTAAAATTTAAAATAAATTTTAAATTTATTTAAATTTATTTAAATTTATTTAAATTTAGATCTAGGCCGCATTGGGTCTTCGTTGCTGCACGCGGGCTTTCTCTAGTTGCGGTGCGCAGGCTTCTCACTGCGGTGGCCTCTCTCGTTGCGGAGCACGGGCTCCAGGCGCGCGGGCTTCAGTAGTTGTGGCTCGAGGGCTCTAGAGCGCAGGCTCAGAAGTTGTGGCACACGGGCTTAATTGCTCCACGGCATGTGGGATCCTCCTGGACCAGGGCTCGAACCCATGTCCCCTGCATTGGCAGGCGGACTCTTAACCACTGTGCCCCCGGGAAAGCCCCCTATTATTCATTTTCATCAAGTATCTGTTGACCAACTACTGTGTTCAAACCATGCAGACAAAAGATACTTGTGAAACATATGAAATAATTTTAGGATAAAGAGCAAGGTGCTCTAAAGGGACCCAAGGAAAGACATTCCTGGGGTTAAGTCTTTGGGTCTGAGCAGTTCCTGTCACCCAATAAAGCAAATGTAAAACACTAAACAAATCAAGAAAGAAATCTCTTAAGATTAAAAAATAAAACTAGAGAAAACATGGTTGAGTTATATGCAAATTACTAATTTTGAAAAATCACTGTCTATTTTAATCTCTATGTTGCCAATGAATTAGGATATTCTGAACAAGATTGAGAAAAAAAATAAAGCTGAAATTTGGGTTGATTATGTGAGGATTAGATCTGTTATATCCAATGATCTGTTTTAAAGTGAACATTTCTACAATTCTTCACTCCTTTTGTAGTGTGCATATGATTTCATGGGATTTTCTTGCCACTCAGGCAGACAGGGCAGGCTCGCAGCCACTTCCTTCTGGACAGGCCAGCCCCAGGCCTCAAAGGAAGGAGCCAGATTCTTGTGCACCTTTTCAGAGAATTTCTTCACCCACAGATTCATCTTGCCAGTGTTGTCTCTGGGGATGCCAGAGAGGGTCTGGTACTCAGCAAAGAGCTGGGTGAATGGCTCCCACCCAAAGGCCTCCTGGAGCTGGAAGAGAAGGGAGGGACAGAATGAGGTGTCTGGTCTACAAAAGCCACGCCCCCCCGACACATACTCACATAAAATTACATGGTAATGCTTAGTTGTAAGCTATCTTTTAACACTGATTTAATTCTCAACAGTGGCTCTCTCCTTCTCCATTCACTCATATGCTCATTCCAGTGACTGGTGTCGTATCTTATTCTGCCTCACTCCAGTCTCAGAGATGGAGTCTGTGCTTGCACTTTACTTGGTCTCTAATAAATGGTAGTTACTTTTAGTATTATTATTTTTCTCCTAAGCTTAGTGGTAGATAAAGATTTTAATCTGACATAGATGAGGATCATCTTGTGTAGCTGAAAAGTGGAATCCTTCCATTTGAAAACACAGACACCACCCAGATGTAATGATATTTTTATTCTTTGTTGAAGACTCGACTCTTAGTAAGTCTGCCACGTTGTCTTATGGAGACAGGCAGATGTGTAAAAAGAATGCATTTTTTTTTTTTTTGTGGGTAGAGCTAGGATGAACTCAGACCTAGGGAGAGATGTGTACTCAGAGTCAGTTCCTGGAAGGCCCTCTGAAATGGATAGTTGGGGTTATAGAACTTGAGAGCTAGAAAGGATACAATCCTGGTCCATCACTTAGGAATCTATGACCCTGGAGAAGCACTGCCTTGAAGACAAGTTAAAGTAGAATGTCTCAGCCAACACCAGTATCATTCTTTCATTATTGCTCAGCTGAGATCACAGACTGAGCCATTAGGAGATATCTAATACTAATTATAATCAACTTATTAAGTTAAATTAAATTTTAATTAATTGAATTGAATTAAACAAATAACTGACAACCTGGGGTCATTTCAACACAATTGTAACGTGGGGGAGCAAGTAACTAATATCTCAAAGGAACATATTCAGGGAAGGCTTCTTGGAGAAGGTGACAATGGTCTGATTTTGAAAGACGGACAGTTTTCTTGGTATATAAAGAAGGCAAAACTATTTCAGTGAGAAAGAGCAATATTTGCAAATGTACAGAAACGTGGACCATGGCAATGTGTTCTGAAAACTGTAAAACAGTTTGGATTTGCTGGCGAATGAGTAAGAAGGCAAGAATCTGGATCTCGAGGCAGGAGGGGAAGACAGAGCCAGTTACTAAAGAGTGTGGCATTCTACCTGGAGGCACCAGGGAGTTACTGAAGATTTATTAGCTGAAATGTGTGTTTTTTTTTGTCAGCACCTTTGGAAGACAGGTCAGTTGGCATCATGGATAGAAGTAGGGAGACTAGTGAAGAGGCTATTGGAATCGTTTGGATGACAGACGCCCGGGACTTGAATTTTGACCATGTGGTGGGAATGGAAGGTGAGGGGTCAGGGAGGTGGCCGCCTGGCCTGAATCCAACCCCAGAGCTATGGAAGTCCAGGTAGAGAGCAGTGAAGGGAGTCTGCCCCCAAGGGCTTTGAATTGAACTTGTAGGTCAAGCTTCTGGGACACTGACTCTTTCATGCATGTGCTCAGACAGATTAGTTATTGCTAAGGAAAATGGAACAGTCCAAATTTATTGTGCCGCCTGAAGTAATCTCAGAATCTTTGGAATCGTGAACATCCAGAGACGGCGTGCGGCAGTGCCAAAGGCGCGGGGGTCTGGAGTCAGAACACCAAACCTGAGTTCCAGGTCTTCCCCTTTCTCTCAATTGTAAGGTCGATGACAGACTGCTTATGCCCTTTAACCTTCAGCTTCTGCACTTGCCAAATGAGGATTGTGATAATACGTCCTTAATGTGTTTCATGAGGCTGGCAAGGATTAGATCGGGGAAATGGAAGGGAAGGCTTTGAAAAGTTGAAAAACACTACACATGTTACTTATTTTATAATGGAACTAGGACTTATCCACACTTGGGGTTTAAGTAAGAAGATACCATTTTGAGAAACTTGCTACCAGGTCACTTTCCCCAGCCTGTGTCCTCGTAATGCATTGTTATAGTGAGGTGATGTTCTTGTCTTCTGAACTATAAAGATAACTCAGGAGAAACCACTCAATTGTGTATTTGGCAAAGCTGCGAGTCTACCTCAAGTTTTCATGGCCAGAACTGTGTTGTCGTGCTATACTTTTCACAATGATTCCACCCACTTTCATTTATTTCCACAAAGTTCTGAGGTGGAGGGGAGGAGTAGGACACGTATCATTATCCATCTTAGACATGTAAAACCTGAGCCACAGAGAGACACCACCATGCAGCCGTCTCCCGTGTCCAGGGCTGGTGGCGGTGTTGAAGGAGTTGTAGTGTAGTCCCCGTTTCCCTCCGTTCCTGCTCTGTACCTGAAGATACGTTTCCAGAGCCGTCCACATGTTCTGGTCAGTCAGGGGGGTTCCCTTGTCCGTGTGCATTTGGATCCTCTGCTCCCGATTTTGAGGACTCAGACGAGAGTGGGCCTGATTCCCGGGGATGTCCAGCACTGTCTCACTCACATAGACTGACCAGAGGTTGCACATGGCCTCAGTGGTATGAGGATGGATAATCCATCCAGAATGCTTCAAGTTGCGGCCCATCTCGTGGAAGAGACCCCAGATGCCTTTGGATCTTATGATCGTCTCATCAAGGAACACAGGCACTGACTGCACGTGGCACATGATGGGGTATCCAGACTGCATCCAATCTGAAGGAGGCAATAAGGAAGAAGAACTGAGGTGATGAACAATGTTCTTTGTAGGTTATATCTCTCCCACCATCCCAGGAAGCCCAGAACATTTTAACTAGTCCCAGATTAATCAGAAAAGCATCCGACTTTACCTTCTCGTCCAAGCTTATTTGTAATCTAGCCGGTCTCCTTCCCAGTTTCTTGGACTTTTTCATTTTCATCCCTACTTGACCCCAGGGGTATACGTACATGGAATGTGACTATTAGTGTCATCATTCCTTTTTTTTTTTTTTTTTTCCATTTTTGCATGGGTGACTATTCCCATGAATTGCTATGTGGGTGATGTGTTTCAGTGCCATGATGTCCTGTGTCTGCATTTGCGACTATGAGGGAGAACACTATAATTTCTCCCTTCTCTAATTTAGTCTTAATCCGTTTTATGGAATCATTTTGAGAGCCTGAGGACGGCAATCAGGCTTCCTCATTTTTCTCTAAATACCTACATTTACTCCAGGGTTTTTTTGTTTTTTTTTTTAACATCTTTATTGCAGTATAATAGTTTTACAATGGTGTGTTAGTTTCTGCTTTATAACAAAGTGAATCAGTTATACATATACGTATGTCCCCATATCTCTTCCCTCTTGCATCTCCCACCCTCCCAACCCTCCCTATCCCACCCCTCTAGGTGGTCACAAAGCACCAAGCTGATCTCCCTGTGCTATGCGGCTGCTTCCCACTAGCTAGCTATTTTACGTTTGGTAGTGTATGTATGTCCATGCCACTCTCTCACTTTGTCCCAGCTTACCCTTCCCCCTCCCCGTATCCTCAAGTCCATGGTCTAGTAGGTCTGCATCTTTATTCCCATCTTGCCCATAGGTTCATCGGACCATTTATTTTTCTTTTTTCTTTTTCTTCTAGATTCCATATATATGTGTTAGCATACAGTATTTGTTTTTCTCCTTCTGACTTACTTCACTCTGTATGACAGTCTGTAGGTCCATCCACCTCACTACAAATAACTCAGTTCCGTTCCTTTTTATGGCTGAGAAATATTCCCTTGTATGTCTATGCCACATCTTCTTTATCCATTCATCTGTCGATGGACACTTAGGTTGCTTCCATGTCCTGGCTATTGTAAATAGAGCTGCAGTGAACATTATGGTACATGACTCTTTTTGAATTATGGTTTTCTCAGGGTATATGCCCAGTAGTGGGATTGCTGAGTCATAAGGAAGTTCTATTTTTAGTTTTTTAAGGAACCTCCAGGCTGTTCTCCATAGTGGCTGTATCAATTTACATTCCCACCAACAGTGCAAGAGGGTTCCCTTTTCTCCACACCCTCTCCAGCATTTATTGTTTGTAGATTTTTTGATGATGGCCATTCTGACCGGTGTGAGATGATGTCGCATTGTAATTTCGATTTGCATTCCTCTAATAATTAATGATGTTGAGCATTCTTTCAGGTGTTAGTTGGCAATCTGTATATCTTCTTTGGAGAAATGTCTGTTTAGGTCTTCTGCCCATTTTTGGATTGGGTTGTTCGTTTTTTGATATTGAGCTGCATGAGTTGCTTGTATGTTTTGGAGATTAATCCTTTGTCAGTTGCTTCATTAGCAGATATTTTCTCCCATTCTGAGGGTTGTCTTTTGGACTTGTTTATGGTTTCCTTTGCTGTGCAAAAGCTTTTAAGTTTCATTAGGTCCCCTTTGTTTATTTTTGTTTTTATTTCCATTTCTCTAGGAGATGGGTCAAAAAGGATCTTGCTGTGATTTATGTCATAGAGTGTTCTGCCTATGTTTTCCGCTCAGAGTTTGATTGTGTCTGGCCTTACATTTAGGTCTTTAATCTATTTTGAGTTTAGTTTTGGGTATGGTGTTAGGGAGTGTTCTAATTTCATTCTTTTACCTGTAACTGTCCAGTTTTCCCAGCACCACTTATTGAAGAGGCTGTCTTTTCTCCACTGTATATTCTTGCCTCCTTTATCAAAGATAAGGTGACCATATGTGTGTGGGTTTATCTCTGGGCTTTCTATCCTGTTCCATTGATCTATATTTCTGTTTTTGTGCCAGTACCATACTGTCTTGATTACTGTAGCTTTGTAGTATAGTCTGAAGTACAGGAGCCTGATTCCTCCAGCTTTGTTTCTCATTCTCAAGATTGCTTTGGCTATTCGGGGTCTTCTGCGTTTCCATACAAATTGTGAAAATTTTTGTTCTAGTTCTGTGAAAAATGCCATTGGTAGTTTGATAGGGATTGCACTGAATCTGTAGATTGCTTTGGGTAGTAGAGTCATTTTCACGGTGTTGATTCTTCCAATCCAAGAACATGGTATATCTCTCCATCTCTCTGTATCATGTTTAATTTCTTTCATCAGTGTCTTATAATTTTCTGCACATAGGTCTTTTGTCTCCTTACGTAGGTTATTCCTAGATATCTTATTCTTTCTGTTGCAGGGGTAAATGGGAGTGTTTTCTTAATTTCACTTTCAGATTTTTCATCATTAGTGTATAGGAATGCTAGAGACTTCTGTGCATTAACTTTGTATCCTGCTACTTTACCAAATTCATTGATTAGCTCTAGTAGTTTACTGGTAGCGTCTTTAGGATTCCCTATGTATAGGATCATGTCATCTGCAAACAGTGACAGCTTTACTTCTTCTTTTCCAATTTGGATTCCTTTAATTTCTTTTTCTTCTCTGATTGCTGTGGTTAAAACTTCCAAAACTATGTTGAATAATAGTGGTGACACTGGGAAACCTTGTCTTGTTCCTGATCTTAGTGGACATGGTTTCAGTTTTTCACCATTGAGGATGATGTTGGCTGTGGGTTTGTCATATGTGGCCTTTTTATGTTGAGGAAAGTTCCCTCTATGCCTACTTTCTGCAGGGTTTTTATCATAAATGGGTGTCGAATTTTGTCAGAAGCTTTCTCTGCATCTATTGAGATGATCATATGGTTTTTCTCCTTCAGTTTCTTAATAAGGTGTATCACATTGATTGATTTGCGTATATTGAAGGATCCTTGTATTCCTGGGATAAACCCCACTTGATCATGGTGTATGATCCTTTTAACGTGCTGGTGGATTCTCTTTGCTAGTGTTTTGTTGAGGATTTTTGCATCTATGTTCATCAGTGATATTGGCCTGTAGTTTTCTTTCTTTGTGACATCTTTGTCTGGTTTTGGTATCAGGGTGATGGTGGCCTTGTAGAATGAGTTTGGGAGTGTTCCTCCCTCTGCTATATTTTGGAAGAGTTTGAGAAGGATAGGTGTTAGGTCTTCTCTAAATGTTTGATGGAATTCACCTGTGAAGCCATCTGGTCCTGGGCTTTTGTTTGTTGGGAGATTTTTAATCAGTTTCAATTTCAGTACTTGTGATTTGTGTGTTCATATTTTCTGTTTCTTCCTGGTTCAGTCTCGGAAGGTTGTGGTTTTCTGAATGTGTCCATTTCTTCCAGGTTGTCCATTTTATTGGCATAGAGTTGCATGTAGTAATCTCTCATGGTCCTTTGTGTTTCTGCAGTGTCAGTTGTTACTTCTCCTTTTCCATTTCTAATTCTGTTGATTTGAGTCTTCTCCCTTTTTTTCTTGATGAGTCTGGCTAACGGTTTATCAATTTTGTTTATCTTCTCAAAGAACCAGCTTCTGGTTTTATTGATCTTTGCTATCGTTTCCTTCATTTCTTTTTCATTTATTTCTGATCTGATCTTTATGATTTCTTTCCTTCTGCTAACTTAGGAGTTTTTTTGTTCTTCTCTCTCTAATTGCTTTAGCTGTAAGGTTAGGTTGTTTATTTGAGATGTTTTTTGTTTCTTTTTCTTAAATTAATTTTTCTTTTCTTTTCTTTTTTTTTTTTTTTGTGGTACGTGGGCCTCTCACTGTTGTGGCCTCTCCCGTTGCGGAGCACAGGCTCTAGACGCGCAGACTCAGCGGCTATGTCTCTCGGGCCCAGCCGCTCTGTGGCATGTGGGATCTTCCCTGACTTGGGCACGAACCCACGTCCCCTGCATCGGCAGGCGGACTCTCCACCACTGCGCCACCAGGGAAGCCCTGTTTCTTGTTTCTTAAGGTAGGATTGTATTGCTATAAACTTCCCTCTTAGAACTGCTTTTGCTGTATCCCATAGGTTTTGGGTCATCGTGTTTTCATTGTCATTTGTTTCTAGGTATTTTTTGATTTCCTCTTTGATTTCTTCAGTGGTCTCTTGGTTATTAAGTAGTGTATTGTTTAGCCTCCGTGTGCTTGTATTTTTTACAGATTTTTTTCTGTAATTGATATCTAGTCTCATAGCGTTGTGGTCAGAAAAGATACTTGATACGATTTCAATTTTATTAAATTTACCAAGGCTTGATTTGTGACCCAAGATATGATTTTAAAGTCCATTGTGTCTGATACGAGAATTGCTACTCCAGCTTTCATTTGCATGGAATATCTTTTTCAGTCCCCTCACTTTCAGTCTGTATGTGTCCCTAGGTCTGAAGTGGGTCTCTTGTAGACAGCATATATATGGGTCTTGTTTTTGTATCCATTCAGCCAGTCTAGGTCTTTTGATTGGAGCATTTAATCCATTTACATTTAAGATAATTATCGATATGTATGTTGCTATTTCCACTTTCTTAATTGTTTTGGGTTTGTTATTGTAGGTCTTTTCCTTGTCTTGTGTTTCCTGCCTAGAGAAGTTCCTTTAGCATTTGTTGTAAAGCTGGTTTGGTCGTGCTGAATTCTCTTAGCTTTTGCTTGTCTGTAAAGGTTTTAATTTCTCCATCAAATCTGAATGAGATCCTTGCTGGGTAGAGTAATCTTGGTTGTAGGTTTTTCTCCTTCATCACTTTAAATATGTCCTGCTACTCCGTTCTGGCTTGCAGAGTTTCTGCTGAAAGATCAGCTGTTAACCTTATGGAGATTCATTTGTATGTTATTTGTTGCTTTTCCGTTGCTGCTTTTAATATTTTTTCTTTGTATTTAATTTTGGATAGTTTGATTAATATGTGTCTCGGTGTGTTTCTCCTTGGATTTATCCTGTATGGGACTCTCTTGCTTCCTGCACTTGATTAACTATTTCCTTTCCCATATTAGGGAAGTTTTCAAGTATAATCTCTTCAAATATTTTCTCAGTCTGAGGCGCACCGTGCGTTCTCCCGGGGAAGTTGTCCCTGGATCCCGGGCCCCTGGCAGTGGTGGGCTGCGCAGGCTCCCTGGAAGGGGGGTGTGGAGAGTGACCTGTGCTCGCACACAGGCTTCTTGGTGGCGGCAGCAGCAGCCTTAGCATCTCATGCCCGTCTCTGGGGTCTGCGCTGATAGCCGCGGCTCGCGCCCGTCTCTGGAGCTCCTTTAAGCGGCGCTCTGAATCCCCTCTCCTCGCGCACCAGGAAACAAAGAGGGAAGAAAAAGTCTCTTGCCTCTTCGGCTGGTCCAGACTTTTCCCTGGACTCCCTCCCGGCTAGCCGTGGCGCACTAACCCCCTGCAGGCTGTGTTCACGCCGCCAACCCCAGTCCTCTCCCGGCGTTCCGACCGAAGCCTGAGCCTCAGCTCCCAGCCCCGCCCGCCCCGGCGGCTGAGCAGACAAGCCTCTCGGGCTGGTGAGTGCCGGTTGGCCCTGATCCTCTGTGCGGGAATCTCTCCGCTTTGCCCTCTGCACCTCTGTGGCTGTTCTCTCCTCCACGGCCCCGAAGCTCCCCCTCTGCCACCTGCAGTCTCCGCCCACAAAGGGGGCTTCCTAGTGTGTGGAAACCTTTCCTCCTTCACAGCTCCCTCCCACTGGTGCAGGTCCTGTCCTTGTTCTTTTGTCTCTGTTTTTTCTTTTTCCTTTTGCCCTACCCAGGTACGTGGAGAGCTTCTTGCCCTTTGGGAGGCCTGAGGTCTTCTGCCAGTGTTCAGTAGGTGTTCTGTAGGAGCTGTTCCACATGTAGATGTATTTCTGATGTATTTTTGGGGAGGAAGGTGATCTCCACGTCTTACTCTTCCGCCATCTTGAAGCTCCTCCTGTATTTTTAAGAAGTTACTTAGAATCAAATCCCAGCAGAGTTTATTGTTGTAGTTGTTCGCTTATTTGTTTTGGTGGAACGCAATGAGTTGATTCTAAAATTTAAATGAAAGCAACAAAGAACCTAGAATAGTTGAATGTTCCTGAAGGAAAAGAACGGTAGAACAAATATAAAGATTTATTATAAAAATATTGCAAAAGCATAGCATTGTCATAGAGATAGAAAAATAAATCAACAGAAAGGAAGAGAGAGCATCTAGGAAGGCCCACCCATATACAGACACTTGACTCTGTAGATGAGGGGGGGGGAGCTTTTTAATGAACAGTGCTATGATAACTGGGAATCCATGTTTTTAAAAACTGAAATTGTGTTTCTACTTCACACTACACACAAAACTCATTCAAAGATCTAAAATTGAAAGAAAATTTATAAAACATTAGAAGGATACTGTAGAAAAAATATCTACATGAAATTTGGGTAAACAAAAAAATTATTCGAGATACAGATAGCACTAACCATAAGGAAAAGATTACTAACTTTGACTGCATAAATTTAAGAAACAATGTTTATCAAAAGATGCTCTAAGAAGGGCAACCCAGAGTGGGAGAAGTTGTCAGCTACACAAAGAACTGGCCACAGTTATATACACAAAATATCATGACACAGAAAATCCAACAGAAAAGTGCATGAGAGAATTAAATGGGCACTTCAAAAACAACAAAAAACCAAAAAACAAAAAGCTAAATGTCTAATTAATATATGGAAACTGTTCAACCTCGTTAGTAACCTCTGTGCTGGATCTCTGAACATGTGATATTTTTCATGAGCCGTTCAAAAGCAGTCTCTGTTTCCTGCAGCTCTCTGGCTCTCCTGTATACAGGCCCCACAGGCCTAAAAACCAGATGTTTTGGGGCTCATCTTCCCAGTGCAGGACCCTGGGCTGGGAAGCTCAATGTGGCGCTTGAACCCCTCGCTCTTTTGAGAGAGCCTCTGCAATTGTGATTATCCTTTCATTCAAGGGTCTTCTACCCGGGGTGTGGGTGTTGACTATACTGCATCTCCACCCCGCCTACCCATCCTGTGTGGTTCCTCTTTACAGCTTTAGTTGTGGAAAATCTTTTCTGCTATACTTAAGGTCATTCTCATTGATAGTTGCTCTGTAAATAGTGTAATTTTGGTGTGCTCATGGGAGGAGGTGAGCTCAGGGTCTTCCTACTCTGCCATCTTGGCCACACCTCCTACAATTATTATTTGAATTGTACATGTTTTATGCAATTTTTTTGTGAGCATGATGCATTTCATAATAATAAGAATATTGTTGGGTTGCTTATTGTGACTCTAAAAACTGCAAATTTAGTTATTAGAGCACATTATAACTTGTGTAGAAATCATGACAATGTTCATAAAAATACTTTTCCCCCCATTGTTAAAGTCTGTATTATAACAACAGGATTATGGCAAGTAAAGATGAAAGTCCTACTTGCTTCTCAGTTGTATCTTATTGCTTCTTCATTCAAATTGTCTGTCCCTAGCACAGATTCAAAGAATTTCCATGTTTCCTCTAAATTTGATCTTTAAATGTCTTAAGACTATATCCCAACTCCCAACCCCTACTCCAAGGTCTCATTATCTCTGGAGGGGTTCCCAAGAGGTTTGAATATTTTTGATAGGAAATCATAATAGCCTAGTCAAATTAATTTAAATCACTATTGCCTTAAACTGAGAACCGTGTACATCAAGGAGTCTTGCTTCAAGTAAAGACAAAGAAAAATAGAGTAGAATCTCCCTCAGTACTATCTGTTCTTCTTTGTCCTTTTCCGCTTGAGTGTAGGATTTTGGTAACAATTAAAGGAATACATTGACTCAGATCCTTCTAAGGGCAACCAGCTATTCACATTCATACATCAATTTCTTGCCACTAGAGGAATAGCTAGAGCTCCCTAGAACATGCGTTCTGATTAAGATATCCACTGCATAATTCTGCTTAGAATCTTCTTTCATGTATATATACACACACACATATTTTTATGTATATTTGGTTGGTATCAATATATGAGACTAAAATTGTACTTAATCTGTATATTTGACCATGCGCTTTTCAGATTTACTTGTTCTATATTAGCTTGGATCCAGTATACCAATTGTCCCACACACTAGGGCTTGATCCCAGGTCCCAGATCATTGGAGGTGGTGCAGGAATTTTCTTTGTACCTACACATTTGATTCTGCAGCCTTTCAAGATCTTTGGGCAGGACGTAGATGTTGCTTTTAGTGCTGTCTTAAGCAGGGCCACAAAGTTCTTGACAAAAAGTTTGAGAACAGAGAATCAAAACTAAAGACCCATGAGGTCAGAACTCTGCTCTTAAGAGTAGTGTTAGAACTCCCTGGTCATGGATCCTATTTTGATGAGGTGATGAATCACCAAGATATGGATGAAACTCCTCATGAATTTATTTCCAAATGTACTTGGACACTTTTTTGGCAGAGGTCTTATTAGCCTTAATTGTCCTGTGGCTGGAGATATTTTCATTACTCAGTTTTTAAAAAATATATATTTATTTAATTTATTTATTTATTTCTGGCTGTGTTGGGTCTTCGTTGCTCTGTGCGGGCTTTCTCTAGTTGCAGTGAGCAGGGGCTACTCTTCGTTGCAGTGCGCGGGCTTCTCATTGCAGTGGCTTCTCTTGTTGTGGAGCACGGGCCCTAGGCGCGCGGGCTCAGTAGTTGTGGCTCGCGGGCTCTAGAGCACAGGCTCAGTAGTTGTGGCTCGCGGGCTCTAGAGCACAGGCTCAGTAGTTGTGGCTCACAGGCTTAGTTGCTCCTCGGCATGTGGGATCTTCCCGGACCAGGGTTCGAACCCGTGTCCCCTGCATTGGCAGGTGGATTCTTAACCACTGTGCCACCAAGGAAGCCCCATTACTCAATTTTTAATAAGTAGTTTGTAGCACTTTACGTCCTTCTGTGAGTAGCTTTTTTTTCCCCAAAAATTGGCCCTTAGGGGCACCAAGCGGCCAAGTTTCCTTTTCTGTGTGGCATGAGACAAATGGAAAGGCAGCCTGTACTGTGACCTGAAAAGCTTGTAAACATCTTACTACTACTTTTCCCCAGTGGGAGGTCACTAATTTACACATGTCCCAAAGCATTAGGCTGGAGAAGCCTACCCAAATCTTGAATGGGCTACCACTAGTTATAAGGCTACTAATCTTTGTACCTCTTTCTTACAAGAGCTAGTGTAAATGAGAGAAAGGTCATGTTTATTTTGGGAGAATATTTCTCTGTGGTCTGGATGGCCCCAAAGGTGTATTTTGGGAAGCCTCTTGGGCTTGTTCTAATAATCATTTATTTTATGAAAGTCATAAATTTAGTAAAAAGTGTTAACTAAAACTTCATATGTGTAATTGATAACGGCAGTAACTCTTTTGTATGCCAAGAATCTAAATCCATTTTAACAACATTTACGAGCTAAAGAGTAGATGAATTTGTTTCCATTCCAGTTGAAGCAAATTGATTTGGGTGTTTTTTTTTTATGGATATTAAAAGTGAAGAGCACATTGACCAATCTGTTTCTTCATGGGAAGAGTCACATGAATATGTCTTTTAAACTAAAACTAAGACAGAAACAGAGTTTGCCTCCATGGGAATAATTACACTGTTACAATTGATGGTCAGGAGCTGTAAGGTTTTCTAGGTGGCCATAAGGGGGAGACAAAGAGCAACATAGGCGACCAGGGAATGTACAATGCCAGAGATTTAGTCAAGATGGAAGATCACTTTAATTCCCTTTAGAGTGCTTGTTATTTTATTTCAACAGTATTTGCCACAAGTATGAGGTGCTGTGGTTCCATTTAGCGTGACCAACCACTAATGCTTTAATTTTTTGAAATTAATTGTCCATTCTTCTAATAAGTCGCTGGCTATCTTGTGCTCAGGGGAGATAAGATAGAGGTATAGTCCTTTTTAATCTCCTTTAAAACTTGAAAGTAGCCATGACTACTTCCCTGAAGTGTATCCTATGGTGATTTCTTTCCTTAGAAAATTACCCAATTTGCTAGAAATTTCGGTATTTCAGATATTCGATCTAGTAACCTAGAAGAATGCATGGGCTCCTTTGTCTAATAACAGTCTTAGACATGAGGATGGAAGTTTGGGTATCCTTAAGAATGAGCAAAGGACACTTGGATACAAGCTCTGAGGTTAAGACAGGCTTCCTCTAGGACTCCACGAAGTTGTTATTTGAAGCATAGGACCTTTAAAACCTTTCAGACTTGGTAGGGCAGGGTCTTGGTATTGAGGGATGTGTGCCTTGGATGCATGACCCTTATGGTTAAATAATTCCTGTTTGAGTAACTAGAAAGAATCTGTTTGGCTTTTAGTAGTTTTTATGTCGTCATTTTGTGATACAGTAGCCATACACATAGTTCCATGCAAGTAGAGCTGCAGGTTGTGGCAGACCCAGTCATATAATATACGGTAGTATATAGTATGCTGGCTAAAGTGTGGGTCCTGAGTCCCAACTTCCAGGGACGGAAGTGTGGTTTCACAACTTGCTATCCCTGTATCTCTGCTTCTTTCTCTGAAAAATGGGGATAGTCATAGTACTTATTCCATAGGACTGTTGTGAGGATAAACAAATAAAAAGCACTTATAACAGTTCCCTGGCAAATGGCATTTATTGATGATTCACCAGACCTGCATAGACATCCTTCGGAGCAAGTTTGCTCTGGAATACAGAGTACTCTGAGAGTGTCACAGGTACACGCAATTAATTCTGAACTTAGAAACAAGCGGCAGAGCCACAGTCTCTCTGTAAGAGGGAGAAGGGCTCCAACTTCCACTACAGAGAATGTGGGGAAAAGTCAGGTTTTGTCTTTGTCTCTATGGCAACCTCTTAAACCCAGCATTATCCATTCATTTACTCATCCCTAGCATCACGGGTAAGAACACCAGTTCTGGAGTTGAATTGCCTGGGTTCAAATCCTTTCTCTATCTATAGGGAAGCTAATCACATGCTGAGACAACCAGAAAATCAGGTACCAATATTTTCTTAGAGGTTAAATTTTATATTTAATAAAAATTCAATAGTGAACATGGCATAAGTCAGAACTTTGTTGAACTTCCATTTTTCTCGGTGAATTTTGAGTCTAAATTGAAAATCATTCTTGGAGACAAGCTGTACAATTTTTTCATTGCTGTGGGCTTCAGTCAAACCCCGACTCTTCCTCTTATTAGCTTTGTGACTTCAGAAGCTATTTAATATCCTCAAGTGTTCATTTTCTCATCTATGAAATGGGATAATAATATCCATAAGATAACTCATAGGAAATACCTCACACAATGTCTGGGACATAAAGACTGTTCATTATGTGTTAGGTGTCTTTACTGTTCTTTCAGTTAACAAATATTTACTGAGTACGTTTCATGTGTGAGAAGCACCTGACGAAGGACGCTAGTGAAATAAAAGGAAATTGTCCTAGAATTGGGTGAAGGATGTGCTGATGGGATTCAGAAGAAGACATTCCCTAGGTTAGTTCTCCACCTGAGGAGTCTCTCTATTCTCAACAAAGCTAATGGAATGATATTGAAAACAACAAAAATACGGTTTAAAAGCAAGCTAGAGGAAAATGGGTAGATGTACACTCCATTAATCCTGAGGATGCATCTCTAATTGGAATGCCACCCAGCCAAAGAGCCGGGATGGGTTGGAATGAGATTATGAGAAAGCTTGGGGGATGCTGGTTTGTGGGGTAATAAGTGAGTGTGGGTTAATTCGGTCTGCTGCACTCAGGAATCCTGTTCCATTGGAGCCTGTCCTGGCCACGGCCCTCTCAGCACAGTAGCTGTCGATAACTGACAGTGCCTTGATTCCAAGGTGACCAGAGGAGTCAGACACCTGTTTTGTGCTAAGAACCAATGGGCTTATGGAGTTGGTAGGGCTGCTGGAATGATTTTTTCCTTTGGTCGAAGCACATGTACTCGAAGATGAAACTAACCAAGAAGACCAAACCCCAGTAGCTTTGTAACCTCCACTTTTGAGTTCATACCACATTCTTGGGGTTAGGTTATACCCAAGAATCTTTCCAGAGGCAGAAGAAAGGACACATAGGATGGGCTAGGATCTTGAGAACTATCATTGATACCATGTCTGGGAACAACACTGGTGTTCACTAAATACTCTCACACAAGGACTGAATGCTGACCTCAGGGAGGTTGACTCTGAAGGGAGATTCAGTTTTCAGGTTGTCCACACGAAAGTGGGCAGACAGGCTACTATGGGGCCTGGTGAAAGCTGACGAGCTCCCTTATATGCGTACGCAGGTCGTGTTCAAAGACGTTCACCATCATCAAACAATAGATTTTTATCCCATGTCATGGATAAGAATCCAGATGCAGACAGAGTTTAGTGATTTTCCATAGAACCAAAGCTGGTTCAGGGCTCTCCCCATTATACCAGGCTGTCTCGCTTGCTGTTAGAAAGCTTCTCAAAGCAGAAGTTAAGAGCTTTGTTCAGGGCTGGCTGGGGTGAGGGAGTGGTATCAGATTATAATGGGATCCATGGTCTTTAGAACTACCGGTCATAAATAGAAGCGAAGAGCCTGCAGAAACTCAAGATGCCAAGCTGAAACATCCTCTTCTGGAGGATGAGGATGGTGAAGCAAGTCTCTTGGGGAGAGCAAGAGTACAAGCAGAGAAACAATAAAAGAAGCACAGCAGCCTGAGAAAGTTGGTCCCATTTTGTCTTAGGACCTTAAAGGCCTTCCTGAGGACAGGTAGGAAGTAGGATTCAGGCTCAAGGTACACTAGGCAAGAAAGAGGGTGGCAGAGTTGGTGAGCGATCACCCCCCGTCCCACACACACACCCCTTCGTGCACATCTTTTAGTCCTCAGTCTGGATGTACACCTGCATGGGGTTTTCCTGCCACTCAGGCAGACAGGCCAGGCTCGCAGCCACTTGCTTCTGGACAGGCCAGCCCCAGGCCTCAAAGAACGGAGCCAGGTTCTTGTGCACCTTTTCAGAGAATTTCTTCACCCACAGATTCATCTTGCCAGTGTTGTCTCTGGGGATGCCAGAGAGGGTCTGGTACTCAGCAAAGAGCTGGGTGAATGGCTCCCACCCAAAGGCCTCCTGGAGCTGGAAGAGAAGGAAGGGGCAGGATGAGGTACAAGTTTGTGAGAATACCTGCAACATGCGTGTTCATGAGTGCATCTCATTTCTGGTGATTTCTTCCCCTTAATCATTCACTAGCTTCACTTCTTTGCTTGCCCTTATCTCCCATCTCAACCCTGCACATAAACACAGTCTTGTTCGCTCATTCCACTTCTTGGCCCCAAACCCTGTACCCCCTGAATGTAGTAGGGGACTACGTGAAGACCCTAATGGCTGAAAAGAGGTAAATACTCAATAAATGACAGTTATCATTATTATCTCTATGTTAAAAAATTATATCCCCAGTTCCTAAGTGTTTCCCAGGCATCAGACAGGTTTGAGCCCGACTGAGATGGGGATTTTGGGAGCCAAAATCTGGGAACTTCCGACACTTCCAGACATAATAAAACCTTCCAGACATAATAAAACCCTTGTTTTTTTTTCTCTTTTTCAGCCGTCTCAGAGCTGTGACTGTTTTCAAGGCTACTGTTTTTCTCTGTGGAACACTGCCTTTGGGGCAAAACAAGGAAGAAGCAGGTATGTCACAAGGGGCTCAGAATGAGAGTGACTCATACTTTATAGGGAACAGCCCACCTGAAAGCCATGGGCAGGAGACACTTGCCAAGATTATAGCGATTTAGAATTAGCAGGGATCTTGAGGTTTCCAAGACCGCCCCCTTTTATGGAGGAGAATCCTCTGACTCTGAGGTGTAAAAGCCCGAGAACAGATGGCATTTTGATCAGCCTCCCTCTGATCTCACTGCTGTGCTCTCACTGCTTATCTGCTCTCACTACTTGGCCTTTGACAATCATCCTGCTCATCTCTCTTAATCAGTAATCAACAAATTAAACATTTATCACACATATAACTTTAAAAAATACCTACAATGTGCCAGGTATTTCACTAGGCAAAATGATTAAGGCTCTTGTTTATCTGGAGGTCACTGGTCAGTGCGAGAGACAGACGTGTAAGTAAACAAATTACAAAAAAAGTTGGCTTGTCAAGGAGATGATGTCGAGAGAAGAGGACAAGAGAGCTGAATTTTGACAGGTGACTTGACAGGTAACAGACAAGGTGTTCACGCACGTTGCAGCTGCAGGAAGGAAACGTGAGGAGGTATAGAAACGAAAAGCGCAAGATGTGTTCATAGTGGGAAGCAGCTCGGTAAACTGCAGGATAATTATGGAGCTGGGGAATTGGGAGATGGAGCTGGAGGTGTTGGCCAAAGCCTGATGATAAAGGGCCTTCTGCACCCAGCTAAGCGGCTTCCATTTTATTCTGTGTGTGAAGGAGAACACTTGACGAGCTTAAACATGGAATATTCAGATTATTTTGGAAGTGTTGTGGAAGATGGATTATAGGTGGTTGAAGCAAGATGCTGGAAAAACTGAGGAGGCTTTTAAAACAGAAGAGGATCCTGAGGATCTATGCTAAGGCAACAGCAGGAGGAATGATGGCGAGCAGACCTCCCACAGGTGAAGAAAACAGAAGGTATCTCTCTGTTCTGGGACCAAGTCTCAGGCTCCAAGGTGAGGGGTCTCCCCAAAGCTTTTGCAAAATGGTATTCATGGCGAGTGGGTCAGTAGGTAGGGTGGAATCAGGGCTTTGCCTTACACTTCAGTGGCAACTACCACGTAAGGTCTCTTTCC
>NW_006793703.1:8441921-8467593 GCF_000442215.2 Lipotes vexillifer
TCTTTCCCTGTAGACCCTCAGACTGGCTCTAGAAGAATCCTGAGCTGATGCTACACAGTTATCTCATTGACTGGGGCTGTCTCACACTCACTCTTCAGAAAATGAGTGAAAAAGGAAAAAAAAAAAATCAAAGGGAGGGTTCAGAAGTGCAAAAGCCTGGGCTTGTCATTAGCTCCTGATTTTAGGTTCTGGGTCCATCATTTAAATGTGTGACATTAGACAGGATGCTTAAACTCTCTAACTCAGTATGTGCCTGTAAAAAGTGGGCAATACCCACTATCTAAAGAGTCATGGTAGACAGTATAGGAGATCTGATATGGGGAGTGGCTTTGACAACTTGAAAATATAAACATTCAAAGCAGGATGGGGGAGGGGAAAGGGATTTATGCTTATTTCATAGGAAATCGACTCACTTTGGGACTTCGGTGTTCTTCTATTGGGTTGGTTATTTGCTTATTTATTCTAAAGGCACTTTGGGTTCAAATGGGTGATGGAAATATGAGAATCTCGTTGACAGATTTACCTCCTAAGAGGCCTTCTTGTAATGCAGTTGCCCCTAACACATCACTGTAATTATGAAGGGATGCAACACTCACTTGACCCATAAAACTAAGGTGAGGGAAAACAAAGCAAAGCAAAACAATCACCATTTCCAAGGCACCTACTAGGGGACAAAGGACAAACGAGTGAGTGGGAGAGCTGTGACTCAGTCTTAGGAGTGTCTTACTCAGAGCTTCTGCTTTTGACCGAAATACCCAGAGACTACATTCTCTACTTATTTTCTTTTCACAGTATTTTTCATTTCCTCTTACATATCATCACAAAACCACAGTACGTGAGTGGGACAGGCATCATTATCTCCATCTTAGAGATGTATGACCTGAGAAGCACTGCCATGCAGCCAGGGGAGGTGGTGGGCCCAGGCTGATGGGGGTGGTGAAGGAGTTGGAGAGCTCCTGGGATCCAGGATGCTACACAACTGAGGGTCTAGTGGCCCCCATCTCCCGGAATTTCTGTTCAGTACCTTTAGATACGTTTCCAGAGCTGTCCACACATTCCAGTCGTTCAGGGGCGCTCCCGTTCCCAGGTGGGTTTTGATCCTTTTCTCTCGTTCTGGAGGGCTCAGAGCTGGGTGGGCCTGAGCCCTGGGGATGTGCAGGACCGTCTCGTGCACATAGACTGACCAGAGGTTACAGGTGGCCTCGGTGGTGTGTGGGGGGAACTCCCACCCGTGCTGCTGCTGGTTGTGGCCCAGCTCGTGGATGGCTCCCCACAGACCTCTGCTTCTCATGCCCATCTCACTGATGAGCTCCTGCGCCGACTGCAGGTGGCACATGATAGGGTATCCTGAGTGCATCCAGCCTGGGAACGCAAAAGGAAGAGTGAGGCGTGGTGGGCGTGGTCCACCCAAACCCATCTCCCTTCATTCCTCTCCATGGTGTAACTCTTTCTCGCCATCCTGGCTGCCGTCGTAATTCTAGAATCTCCATGCTGATGGGAAAGCAGATGCTTTCTTTGACTTGGTCTGAAGAGTCCCTACCCTTCTTCCCGGCCTCCACACTGGAGTTATGCCTCTCCTTCTCTCTGGCCCCCCAAATATTAACACTTCATATAGTCATTCTCACTATAATTCAGTGCTTCCTTTTGTGTGAGTTTTCTTTCCATGTGAGTCTGCAACATTAGGTCCTGTGTCTGAATTTGAGATCCCTGAGGCTAGGGCAGTGCCATTCCTTCTCCTATGTAAACTACTGTTGGCCAGATTTATACTTTTTAACAGTGAAAATCTTGTGTTTTTTTGAAGATTAGAAAACAGGTCCAGAGGAATTTTCCACATGTTGGAACCAGATTTCTGTTTTTTTTGTTTTTTTTGTTTTTTTTTAAGATGGCCTTCTTTCCTCTAAACCACTGAATACTTAACATAAACCTCTTTACTCTCTCTTTTCATTGCCAACTCTGACTTACGTTTGAAGGATATATTTCTGTTTTAAACTCTCCTTGAGACAACGCTCACTGCCATCTTGAACTCCTGGTACCAATTTTTCTGAGACTGTTCTCCCTCCTGTGAAATCTTACGCTTTAGATGAACATGATTTACCTTTTCACATGTAAACATCTTTTCATCTCCATCAAAGTCCATGTCTTGAACGTCTTTTTTCCCCTTACTTTACTGGTAAAATTATGCCTTACACATATTGGATGTTTAAAAAAGGCAAAGTAGATGTCAGCAGAAGGAAGGAAATAACAAAGATCGGACAGGAAATAAGTAGAGATTAAAAAAACAATGGAAAAGATCAATAAAACCAACAGCCGTTTTTTTGAAAGGATAAACAAAATCAACAAACCCTGGCCAGGCTCACAAGAAGAAAAGAGAGGGGACTCAAATAAACAAAACAATAAATGAAAGAGGAGAAATAACAACTGATACCACAGAGATACAGAAAATCACAAGAGAATACTATGAACAGTTATATGCCAACAAATTGGACAACCTAGAAGAAATGGATGAGTTTCTAGAAACACACAGCCTGCCCAAATTGAGTCAAGAAAAAACAGATAATTTGAACAGACCAATTGCTAGAAGTGAAATAGAATCTGTAATTTAAAAAACTCCCTACAAACAAAAGTCCAGGACTGGACGGCTTCACAGGGAAATTCTACCAAACATACAAAGCAGAACTTATACCAGTCCTTCTCAAACTCTTCCAAAAGATGGAAGAGGATAGAACACTCCCAAAGCCGTTCTATGAAGCCGCCATCACCCTGATACCAGAACCAGACAAAGATACTACAAAAAATAAAAAATAAAAAACTATGGGCCGAAAAAAGGCAAAATAATAAATAAATGGTGTCCCACAGACTAGGAGCATCCCTCTGGAGCACCCACCGGCTGAGATCTGCACATCAGCAACAATCCTCTCTGGACGGAGGAAAGGAAAGGGCTGGGCTGCCAGCCTGGCTATAGCCCGCATCATCTCATCCCAGAGGTGGAGTAAAGATTCGGGGTCCTCCAGGGCCTGGAGGTCTGCAGTTGGCACCGTCAAGATGATGTTGTCTGTTGCCAGCTCTCCCCAGGGAGCTGTGCTCTCCTGGATACACCTCTTCCACTCCTCCAGGGATGTCTTACCTGGGAATAAAGGGCATGGAACCTGTCACCCACTTCCTCAACTTTCCTTAAGCTGAAAAACACAACTGGAACTCCAGGAGGAGGACAGTGAAATGATGAACTACTATCATGCGGGTCTGTGTGCTGTGAAGTGAAGGACAGGCCCCCAGACCCTTCCCTCTGTTCTGCCCGGAAGTCTCCATGGACACAGGGAAGTCCCTCATCTCCTGCCTCCACTGGCACCTCAGACAGTCCCTCCTCCTTCTGTCCACCAATCCTCTTCCCTCCCCTCCTTCAACCAGCCCATCAACACCACAGCACCCCCGGCTCTCCCACTCCCCTCCACGTTCAGTCCACTCACCCAGCCTGTAATATGGGGCAGGCACAGCCCTCTTGATGGTGACGGACACGGGGCCCAGTTTACTGCCCTTGGGCACGATGACATAGAGAAGGCCACCCCAGAGGCAGGAGACTGACAGTTTGGTCCTATCCATGCAGCACTGGTGAGTCACCACAGGGGCTCGAGATAGCTTGCTGGCACTCGTCAAGTCATCGGTGTGGCAGCCAATCTGTACCTGGAGAGGCGATTCCACCATGTGTGCTGTGAGTGTGTGGTACTGTGTGGATGGAGGGTATTAAAAAAACTCCAGCTTCCCCTTTCTATGAGCAGTGCATGCAAACCTGTGAGCTTTTAGCACTCCAAACATCATGTGGACTGAAAGGTATGCAGAATCAATTTTCTAGGGATTTAAGCAGCTCCACAATGGACCACATCAGGCAGACCAGGCATAACCCCGAGGCTGATACTGACTAGGGTCCTGTGGTGCCTCTGTACCAGGCAGAACCTGGGCTCTCGCTCCAGGGTTGAAGCCCCTGAGATGATTCCGATGCTGGGAATGAGGCACAGGGAATCTTCATCTGCCCTTTGTGCACAGACAGGAGGCCCATCCAGAGGCAGTGGGGTATGGGGTGACGGGGGAGAACTGGTTCTCTCTTCCCCCTTTGCCTCAGCCTCCCCTCCTGGTCAGGTAGATGGAGTGCATTTTGTCTGGAGTCCTGTGACTGCTTTTCTTAGGTTTAATGTAAGTGAGCTCGAGAAAGGAGACTAACCCAGGAGAGACCCTTACTATGGTAGGAAGTGACCCTCAGAATTGAGGCAGGAAGAATTTTAATTCTGCATGATGGCCTGTTTTTGTGAGTGACAGGGTTAAGTACACCCTTCAGCGATCAGGGTGAAGAGGTGAAACCCAGAAAGGCCGCGTTGGAGAAATGAGTGAGGTTCCGAATACGTAACAGGTGCTCCTTTGCCTCATAGCCCTGTCGGGAGGTGGAAACCTGAGGGCTTGTGTTTGAAGACTGGATCTGATGTTAGGAGTCACTCCCTTAGGCTCCCTGAAACTTAGCTGTTTCATCTGTGAAATCTGTAACGCGGGCAGAACAATGCCTTCCTGCACTCCTGGAAGAAGTGCCGCGAGCTGGATGAGAATGAAGCTCTGTGGCCCTGAGATGCGGCAGTGGCGCTCTGGCCTTACCTTCAGGCCAGCAAAGACTGCAGCTTCAGACAAGGACACTTCTGCATTTTGTCCATTTGGGAGGTAGAGCCCTGTACTCACCCAGGAATCACCGCTGCCTGACAAAAGCCAAAGGAAAGCTGAGTTATTCCCCCACCTGACTCCACCCCACCTGGAACCTCACAGCCCCTCCCAGAGGTGCAGCCCTGCCGTGCGCACCTTATCTCATCCATGCTTCTTGCCTGCATCCCACCTACTCCCTGAGCAGAACCCCAGCCCCCGTCTCCTGGGAAGTACCTGTTAGAGAATGGAGCTGGCCCACCTGAGCTTCAGCACCTGCAATGTCTTGCAGAGCTCGCTAGCCCCACCTTCCCCCCAGGTCCCTCATTCTGTACCTGGGTTGTTTCCATCAATCTCCACTGTGATGGCGTGTTCTGAGGGGTACGAACTGGAGCTGCAAGAACAGGTTCCAAGCCCCTGTGCCAGCTGAGAACAGTCTGTGCCGGAGCGTGCCAGCTCTGTGGCCAGGCAGAGCAGTGCAGCCTCATAGGAGTCACTGGCAACTGGCTTTTCCCTGCTCACAGCTGGGAGGCCCGACAGAAGCAGCATCTTCCTCAGGAGCCGGTGCAAGGAAGCATAAGCAGGGACCCCCTCTGTGGGGATCTGCAGGAAGCCTGCTCCATCTGCTCCCAGTTTGGCCAGCCAGCCCTTTTCCAGGTTCCCACCCCCGCGGTTCACGATAAGCTGGAATTCAGACAGTGCCTTGCGGAAGTGGTAGCTCTCCTTCTCACGGGTAGGGACAGGGAAACAGCCTGGGTCCAGAGTCCGAGCTAGGATACTGAGGCCAAAGCAGTTGAGTATGATGTTACCAGGGAAACTAGCCAGAGTGGAGCGGCCGGGGTTCTGGGAGGCCCACCACCAGGCCTGGCCGCCAATCAGCAAGCCCCCACCCTCAGCCACAAACTCCTGCAGCTGCTTAGCCTCCTTGTCACTGTAAGCCACACAACAGTAGACACTCAAGTCAGCAGTCAGATGGGGCTCCAGACTGCATTCCAGGCCATGCTCTGACAGCAGGGCACACAGATTTTTTAGACATGTGTTCACCCCAACTTTGCTCGTCTGGCCTCTGGCCAGCCAGCGCACAGCATTGAGCAAAAAGGGCCCCATCTTGGGCGTACAGAGCATGCCCTCGTGAGCAGCCAGAACCACACGGCCCCGGCCATAGCGGGCAGCTGCCAGGAAGCAGCCGAGAGAGGCATCTAAGCCCAGGGGGAAGGCCAGGGCCCCATGCACCAGCAGCTGCGAGGGGATTCCCCCTGTCTTGATGTCCAGCTTTGAGATCCCTTCCAGGAGCTCCTGCTGATCCTGCCCGAGATCCTCCCCAAACCTGGAAAAGAGACAAAGGAAAAGGAACAAAGGGGCTACAGTCAGTGAGTGAACCACTGAAATGAGCTCACTGAATAGAGCAATCTGTGTGGGTACAAAGATACACAGTTCATGCCGATCTTCTTACTCTCGCTAGGATTTGAGATTTGAATCACTCGTGTGACTTGCTTTATTGCAGTGGTCTGGAACTGAACTCGCAGTATCTCCGAAGTCTTCCTGTTACTGAACATATAAATGAATTGTTAGAAAAATGGATCTATTATTCTTAGAGAAAGTAGTCCTACTTAGACATTTTTCAGAGTAACATTTCTGTAAAAGAAGGCAGTAAAAATCAAATCCCCCTCTCCATGTGTCAGCACTGATCTAGGAACATGTTACAAGTAAACTATTTAATACCACACTTGAAGATTTATACAAACTCACTCTTTTTAAAAGTTGTCACTTAGGTGATTCTGATGTGTAGCGCAGAAGGACAGCCACTGCAGGCCACCTTCTCCAACTCTGAAGGCACTCCAGCTGTGTGGCTGACAGGGTCTTGGTGCTCCGGCCGGGTGTCAGGCCTGAGCCTCTGAGGTGGCAGAGCTGAGTTCAGGACACTGGTCCACCAGAGACCTTCTGGCCCCATGTAACATCAATCAGTGAGAGCTCTCCCAGAGATCTCTACCTCAGTGCTAAGACCCAGCTCCACTCAGTGACCAAGCTCCAGTGCTGGACACCCCATGCCAAACACCTAGCAGCAAAGGAATACAACCCCACCCATCAGCAGAGAGGCTGCCTAAAATCATACTAAGTTCACAGACACCCCAAAACACACCACCGGGAACGGTCCTGCCCACCAGAAAGTCAAGATCCAGCTGCACCCACCAGAACGCAGGCACCAGTCCCTCCACCAGGAAGCCTACCCAGCCCCTGAACCAACCTCACCCGCTGGGGGCAGACACCAAAAACAACGGGAACTACGACCTGCAGCCTGTGAAAAGGAGACCCCGAACACAGTAAGTTAAGCAAAATGAGAAGACAGAGACATATGCAGCAGATGAAGGAGCAAGGTAAAAACCCACCAGACCAAACAAATGAAGAGGAAACAGGCAGTCTACCGGAAAAAGAATTCAGAGTAATGATAGTAAAGAGGATCCAAAATCTTGGAAATAGAATGGAGATAATACAAGAAATATTTAACAAGGAGCTAGAAGAACTGAAGAGCAAACAAACAATGATGAACAACACAATAAATGAAATTAAAAATTCTCTAGAAGGAATCAATAGCAGAATAACTGAGGCAGAAGAACGGATAAGTGACCTGAAAGATAAAATAGTGGAAATAACTACAGCAGAGCAGAATAAAGAAAAAAGAGTGAAAAGAATTGAGGACGGTCTCAGAGACCTCAGGGACAACATTGATGAAAAGGAAAAACCTACAACCAAGATTACTCTACCCAGCAAGGATCTCATTCAGATTTGACAGAGAAATTAAAACTTTTACAGACAAGCAAAAGCTAAGAGAATTCAGCACCACCAAACCAGTTTTACAGCAAATGCTAAAGGAACTTCTCTAGGCAGGAAACAAAAGACAAGGAAAAGACCTACAACAGCAAACCCAAAACAATTAAGAAAACGGTAATAGAAACATACATATTGATAGTTACCTTAAATGTAAATGGATTAAATGCTCCAACCAAAAGACATAGACTGGCTGAATGGATACAAAAACAAGACCCATATATATGCTGTCTACAAGAGACCCACTTCACACCTAGGGACACATACAGACTGAAAGTGAGGGGTTGTAAAAAGATATTCCATGCAAATGGAAATCAAAAGAAAGCTGGAGTAGCAATTCTCATATCAGACAAAATAGACTTTAAAATAAAGACTATTACAAGAGACAAAGGAGGACACTACATAATGATCAAGGGATCAATCCAAGAAGAAGATATAACAATTGTAAATATTTATGCACCCAACATAGGAGCATCTTAATACATAAGGCAAATGCTAACAGCCATAAAAGGGGAAATCAACAGTAACACAATCATAGTAGGGGACTTTTTTTTTTTTTTTTTAACATCTTTATTGGGGTATAAAGTAGGGGACTTTGAACACCCCACTTTCACCAATGGACAGATCAACCAAAATGAAAATAAATAAGGAAACACAAGCTTTAAATGGTACATTAAACAAGATGGACTTAATTGATATTTATAGGACATTCCATCCCAAAACAACAGAATACACATTCTTCTCAAGTGCTCATGGAACATTCCCCAGGATAGATCATATTTTGGGTCACAAATCAAGCCTTGGTAAATTTAAGAAAATTGAAATCATATCAAATATCTTTTCTGACCACAACACTATGAGACTAGATATCAGTTACAGGAAAAAAAAAACGTTAAAAATACAAACACGTGGAGGCTAAAAACAATACGCTACTAAATAATGAAGAGATCACTGAAGAAATCAAAGAGGAAATTTAAAAATACCTAGAAACAAATGACAAAACACGACGGCCCAAAACCTATTGGATGCAGCAAAAGCAGTTCTAAGAGGGAAGTTTATAGCAATACAATCCTACCTCAAGAAACAAGAAAAATCTCAAATAAACAACCTAAAGCAATTAGAGAAAGAAGAAGAACAACAACAAACCCCCAAAGTCAGCAGAAGGAAAGAAATCATAAAGATCAGATCAGAAATAAGTGAAAAGAAATGAAGGAAACGATAGCAAAGACAATTAAAACTAAAAGCTGTTTCTTTGAGAAGATAAACAAAATTGATAAACCATTAGCCAGACTCATCAAGAAAAAAGGGAGAAGACCCTAATCAACAGAATTAGAAATGAAAAAGGAGAAGTAACAACTGACACTGCAGAAATACAAAGGATCATGAGAGATTACTACAAGCAAGCATATGCCAATAAAATGGACAGCCTGGAAGAAATGGAAAATTTCTTAGAAAAGCACAACCTTCCGAGACTGAACCAGGAAGAAATAGAAAATATGAACAGACCAATCACAAGCACTGAACTTGAAACTGGGATTAAAAATCTTGCAACAAACAAAAGCCCAGGACCAGATGGCTTCACTGGCGAATTCTATCAAACATTTAGAGAAGACCTAACACCTATCCTTCTCAAACTCTTCCAAAATATAGCAGAGGGAGGAACACTCCCAAACTCATTCTACAAGGCCACCATCACCCTGATACCAAAACCAGACAAAGATGTTACAAAAAAAAAGAAAACTCCAGGCCAATACCATTGATGAACATAGATGCAAAAATCCTCAACAAAATACTAGCAAACAGAACCCAGCAGCACATTAAAAGGATCATACACCATGATCAAGTGGGGTTTATCCCAGGAATGCAAGGATTCTTCAATATATGCAAATCAATCAATGTGATACACCATATTAACAAATTGAAGGATAAAAAAAACCATATGATCATCTCAAGAGATGCAGAAAAAGCTTTTGACAAAATTCAACACCCATTTATGATAAAAACCCTCCAGAAAGTAGGCAGAGAGGGAACTTACCTCAACATAATAAAGGCCATATATGACAAACCCACAGCCAACATCATTCTCAGTGGTGAAAAACTGAAACCATTTCCACTAAGATCAGGAACAAAACAAGGGTGCCCACTCTTACCACTGTTATTCAACCTAGTTTTGGAAGTTTTAGCCACAGTAATCAGAGTGGAAAAAGAAATAAAAGGAATCCAAATCAGTAAAGAAGAAGTAAAACTGTCACTGTTTGCAGATGACATGACACTGTACATAAGAATCCTAAAGATGCTACCAGAAAACTACTAGAACTAATCAATGAATTTGGTAAAGTAGCAGGATACAAAGTCATTGCACAGAAATCTCTTGCATTCCTATACACTAGGATGAAAAATCTGAAAGAGAAATTAAGGAAGCACCCCCATTTATCATTGCAACAAAAAATAAAATATCTAGCAATAAACCTATCTAAGGAGGCAGAAGACCTGAATGCAGAAAACTATAAGGCACTGATGAAAGAAATTAAAGATGATACAAACAGATGGAGAGATATACCATGTTCTTGGATTGGAAGAATCAACACTTGTGAAAATGACTCTACTACCCAAAGCAATCTACAGATTCAATGCAATCCCTATCAAACTACCACTGGCATTTTTCACAGAACTAGAACAAAAAATTTCACAGTCTGTATGGAAACACAAAAGACCCCGGATAGCCAAAGCAATCTTGAGAAAGAAAAACAGAGCTGGGGGAATCAGGCTCCCTTACTTCAGACTATACTACAAAGCTACAGTAATCAAGACAGTATGGTACTGGCACAAAAACAGAAATATAGATCAATGGAATAGGATAGAAAGCCCAGAGGTAAACCCACACACATGTGGTCACCTTATCTTTGATAAAGGAGGCAAGAATATACAATTGAGAAAAGATAGCTTCTTCAATAGGTGGTGCTGGGAAAACGGGACAGCTACATGTAAAAGAATGAAATTAGAACACTCCCTAACACCATACACAAAAATACACTGAAAATGGATTAAAGACTTAAGTGTAAGGCCATACACTATAATAAACTCTTAGAGGGAAACATAGGCAGACACTCTATGACATAAATCACAGCAAGATCCTTTTTGACCCACATCCTAGAGAAATGGAAATAAAAACAAAAATAAACAGATGGGACCTAATGAAACTTAAAAGCTTTTGCACAGCAAAGGAAACTATAAGCAAAATGAAAAGACAACCCTCAGAATGGGAGAAAATATTTGCAAATGAAGCAACTGACAAAGGATTTATCTCCAAAATAGACAAGCAGCTCATGCAGCTCAATATCAAAAAAACAAACAATCCAACCCCAAAATGGGCAGACGACATAAACAGACATTTCTTCAAAGAAGATACACAGATTTCCAGCAAACACATGAAAGGATGCTTAACATCACTAATCATGAGAGAAATGCAAATCAAAACTACAATGAGGTGTCACCTCACACCAGTCAGAACGGCCATCATCAAAACATCTACAAACAAATGCTGGAGAGGGTGTGGAGAAAAGGGAACCCTCTTGCACTGTTGGTGGGAATGTAAATTGATACAGCCACTATGGAGAACAGTACAGAGGTTCCTTAAAAAACTAAAAATAGAACTACCATATGACCCAGCAGTCCCACTACTGGGCATATACCCTGAGAAAATCATAATTCGAAAAGAGTCACGTACCACAATATTCATTGCAGCACTATTTGCCATAGCCAGGACATGGAAGCAACCTAAGTGTCTATTGACAGATGAATGGATAAAGAAGATGTGGCATGTATATACAATGGAATATTACTCAACCATAAAAAGAAATGAAATTTAGTTATTTGTAGTCAGGCGGACGGACCTAGAGTCTGTCATACAGAGTGAAGTAAGTCAGAAAAAGAAAAACAAATACCATATGCTAACACATATATATGGAATCTTAAAAAAAAATGGTCCTGAAGAACCTAGGGGCAGGACAGGAATAAAGTCGCAGATGTAGAGAATGCACTTGAGGACACGGGGAGTGCGAAGGGAAAGCTGAGACGAAGTGAGAGAGTGGCAATGACATACACACACTACCAAATGTAAAACAGCTAGCTAGTGGGAAGCAGCTGCATTTCACGGGAGATGAGCTCGATGCTTTGTGACCACCTAGAGGGGTGGGATAGGGAGGGTAGGAGGGAGATGCAAGAGGGAGGGGATATGGGGATATATGTATACGAATAGCTGATTCACTTTGCTATATAGCAGCAACTAACACAACAATGTAGAGCAATTATCGTCCAATAAAGATGTCAAAAAAATTGCCACTTAAATCTGATGAGCATGTTTACTACTTCTTATTGAGAAATGGTCAAAATCTAAGGAATTGAGGAAAGATTTTGTATTTCAAGAATTTTAAAAACCCATTTGTAGATACTTTGTTAAGCAACAAGAGATTGGTTAAATAAGTTATGGTTAACTGTAGATAGCATATCATATGGCAATTAGAATAATTACTGGAAAATGCTTAATAGAAAAAATTTTAAGTCAGATTCTAATATACTATGCTCTAAATAAGCCAAATTTTGCACAACAAACTGCCAAGAACAAACAAACAAAACCCAAAATCCGCAAGACCAGACAGAGAAACATTATCCAAAGTATGTTTATCAAAATGTCTTCAGTGATCATCTTGGCTAGTAGGATTTAGATGATTTTAATTACCTTTATAAAACTTCGTCTCATAATAAAAATCAAATGTTAATAAAAAGGTTTACTCACTCAAGTAGCAGAACATTACTGAAGAAAATTCCTCCTGTACAGTTTCTCCTTAATTTCTCTTTAGCGTGAAAATGGAGACACACCATGTTTTAATTTTGTCATTCCGTTTTCAACTAACATGGCCAAATGTCAAAAGGGTTCTGGCATCAGTTTCGCTTGTACCTTTTTTCCACCTGTAGAGGCTTAAAGACTTATTTTGTGGGGCAATGATGTTGAGCCACAACACTTAGCTTATAGACCTAGCTTCCACGCTAAGTGTTCTGCCAGAATCTTCTGACGGGCACCTTGTGAAGTCCAGCTACTGATAAAAACGCCTTCACTATGGAGAGCTGTCATAATGAGACTGGGAACCTGAAGGTTTACACTCATGCGCTTATAAAAATATCCAACTGCCGCTGTCCAGCTGAGCAGGTCATTGGTGGACTGTGGCTCTGACTGGTCAGCATGATCCTGCTTCCTCCCTTGGCAGAGTAGCTGGAAGAGCCTGTGAAATTTACATCCCCTCTCCAAGCCACCACTTGCTAACCACCACTTGTGTCTGGGAGTATTCAGTAAAGACGACGTCCCTAAGTTGGCTAACATAGTACCTGATACATAGTAAGTCTTCAACACATGCTAGTGGGTATATAAAACACACAGATACACACAGAATATTTATCTGATAATGAAAGACTTTATATCTGATAGACAAGGACCTTAATACCTAAAAGTATTAAGGGTATAAAGGGTTATGGGTTGAGTTGTGTCTCCTCCAAATTCATTTGTTGAAGTCCTAACCCCCAGGACCTCAGAATGTGACCTTATTTGGAAATAGGATCATTGCAGATATAATTAGCTAAGTTAGGATACGGTGGGCCTAATCCAACATGACTGGTGTCCTTATAACAAGAGGAAATTTGGACACAGACACACACACACACACACACACACACACACAGGGAGAACGCCATGTAAAAATGAAGGTAGAGATCAGGGTGATGCTTCTGCAAGCCAAGGAAGGCTAAAGATTTGCCAGGAAACCACCAGAAGCAGGAGAGAGGCCTGGAGCTTATTCTCCCCACAACCTCAGAAGGAACCAACCCTGCCAACCCCTTGATCCCATATTTTTAGCCTTCAGTGGTGCGATGACAAAATTCTGCTGTTTAAGCCAGCCAATCTCTGGTACTTGGTTATGGCAGCCCTAGGACGTTAACACAGTCACAATTCTGAAAACTGATCCACACAGAACACTCTGGGGGTAGGTGATCTGTAAAATTGGTCTGGATGTATCCTAACATTCTTGGACTTACTTTTTAATTTTTTTAATTAATTAACTTTTGGCTGCATTGGGTCTTCGTTGCTGCGCGCGGGCTTTTCTCTAGTTGGAGCGAGTGGAGGCTACTCTGTTGTGGTGCGCGGGCTTCTCATTGCAGTGGCTGCTCTTGTTGGGGAGCATGGGCTCTAGGCACGCGGGCTTCAGTAGCTGTGGCTCGCGGGCTCTAGAGCGCAGGCGCAGTAGTTGTGGTGCACGGCTTAGTTGCTCTGCGGCATGTGGGATCTTCCCGGACCAGGGCTTGAACCTGTGTCCCCTGCATTGGCGGGTGGATTCTCAACCACTGTGCCACCAGGGAAGCCCCTTGGACTTACTTTTAAAAACACTGATAACTGAATCAGAAAGTTACCCAGGGGTAAGACCATATCTTGTGTGTCTCTAGTTCCAACAGCACCTAGCGTGGTGTCCGGTGGGAAGCACTACCTAGCGGTAGTAAGACATGCCACAGAAATGAGGGGGCAATCATGTAAAATTAAAATGCAGTGGGCTGAGAGCAGCCCTCTGAGCTGCAATGCCTCCCACCTTTCTTCTGAAAAAGGACTCACCCTCTCACTTATACAGGAGTACATATGTGTATATGTATTTGTATTTATATGTGTTTATATATACACATAGGAATGCATATATACAGAGAGACGTGTGCACACCCATATATGTATACATATACTATATGGAATGATTATATGGGCCTGAGGAAAACTATGGAAGATGACATCCTGGGTTGTCAACACGGTTCCTGGGGAAGGGGTAGGAAGATGGTGTGCACAGTACCATGAAGGAGGAGCAAATAAAAGCCTGGCATTTAATCATACTACAGCTTACTATTTATCAGTTAAACAAACAACAGGGAGACCTCTGAGAACTAACATGGTGAGATGTTCCAAAACATTTTTTTGAGTAAAAATTAAAAAAATAGAAACTAAAAATTTGGTGATACAATTTATATAAGACAAAAATAAAACAAAGTAAATATATGTCAATATATATGTCAAAAAAGTCAGGACAGAATCACAAAGAGTGTAAGAAGTTTTCTGAATTGTGTGATGGAGACAAGGGGTTGGTATTGAAAGAGCTGCTCAAAGGGGACTTGTCTCATCAGTATTTTTTTTTCCAATACGGAGAATGTACGAATATATTTCTCAGGTAATTAAGAATTAAATTTAAAATGTTAAGGTAACTGACAGAAAAATAGAACTGAGCAGCATACTCTACAAATATGTTGGGAGAATTTAAGGAGTAGAGAAAACTAGGTCAAATACTGTAACAAAGAAGAAAAAATGTAAAAAGAAAGTATAAAAACAAAACCGGGAAACAACGAGGCAAGAGTAAGAAATACACTTGAATTATCACTATCTAGGACTGGATTAAATTTGTGTACGAAGAGGCAGATGCTCTCAGACTGGGCCAAAAACATCTAGGTATAAGCTGCTTACAAAAGACACAATTGAAACTATCAATAAATGGTACACAAAGATTGAAATGAGGAAATCAACAAAGGTATATCTGGAAGATACAACAAAAAGAAAGCAGAAGTGCCGGTATTAATATGAGATGCAATTGATTTCAAAGAGGAAAGAATTAAAATAAACAAAAGATGAATATTTTCTATGAATAGAAGCCTTCCAAAGATATAATTTTCATTAATTTTTATGGGCCTAAAAACAGTGCTGAAAGCAAAAAGTACTACAAAGAAAATTAAAGTTTGATGAATTCATAATCACATTTGAAAATAGTAACAGATCTCTCAGCATCCAGTGGATCAATTAAAAAAAAAAAAAAAAGGATAGAGATGATTTGAGCAGAATGACTGACAAACTTGATTAGAACCAGAACACAATGGTGCAATATCACCTGGAATCTGAGGGTGAGAAAGTGAAAGCCTAGAATGCTGTGCTCTGTCAATTTGTTGTGTAAATATAACAAAAATGCAGACATCCTCAAACATGATATTAAAAATATAATGTTTTAGAACACACACACAGGCATAGACAAGCAATTGAGAGGATCCCTATCAAACTTCTAAGAGCGGCTGCCTTAGTCCAGAAGCACGAGACTGGGAATGGTGGTGTGGGATGAAAGACAATTTGCCACTCTCCTCTATACGTTTTTTAATTGGAGTATAATCGCTTTACCATGTTGTGTTAGTTTCTGCTGAACAATGAGGTGAATCAGCTCTATGTATACCTATATCCCCTCCTGCTTGGACCTCCCTCACCCCTCCCGCATCCCACTCATCTAGGTCATCACAGAGCACCGAGCTGAGCTCCCTGTGCTATACAGCAGGTTCCCACTAGCTATCTATTTTACACATGGTATCTATGTATCTTATTTATGTCAAACCTAAGCTCCCAATTCATCCCACGCGTCCCCTGCCGCCCCCGCCACCCCTGTGTCCACACGTCCATTCTCTACATCTGCGTCTGTATCCCTGCCCTTGTATTTTTCATTATAAGCTTGAATTCATTTTGAAATATTTTTTGTAAAAAGGTGAAATGTTTCGGGACTTCCCTGGCGTTCCAGTGGTTAAGACTTTGCCTTCCAGCGTAGGGGTTACAGGTTCAATCCCTGGTCAGTGAGCTAAGATCCCGCGTGCCTCGCAGCCAAAAAACCAAAACGGAAAACAGAAGCAATATTGTAACGAATTCAATAAAGACTTAAAAATTGGTCTACATCAAAAAAAAAAATCTTTAAAAAAATTTAAATAAAGGTGAAATGTTTCTCAAAAGAAAAGAAAGGAGGGAGGGAGGAGAGAAGGAAGAAAGGAAGGGAGGAAGGCCGGATAAGCAAGCACAGAAGATGGGATGGCAAGGAATTCTCAACAGATGTTTCCATTTACCAATATTTAAGTCTTGTATAATATCTGTTTACAGTATTTAAGTTTGCATAATAATATAATGAAAGTAGCTATTATTTAATGAGGTTTAATATATTCTAGGCATTCACATTTACAGATCATCTCGTTTAATCATTATAATAAACCTGAAAGTTATTATTCTTGCTTTATAGATGAGACAGAAAAGTTAGGCTATTTGCCCCATGTTTCTTAGCTAATACCTGGAAAGGACAGGAAACAAATCCAGGGTGGTTTGTCTCTAAAGCCAATGATGTTGTCCACATTACCAGTAATCTCTCAATTACTGAGTTTTGAATGAAGCCGACAGTTGGGTATGCAGCAATCAACAGGTATCTTTTGTGCAAAAGAGGCTTTAAGTAGACATGAAGGTGTGAATAATACTGCATTTATGGAAAAGGAAAAGCATGTGCTCCTTCAGAGCTGGAAGTGCAAGAGAGGGCACTGAGGAAAGGAAGGGAGAGGTGGCAGTGCTCAGGTACCAAATCACACCTGAGCAAACAGGTGATACAGGAGATGGCTTTCTGATGGAGATTTAAAACCTGTCATAGTAACGACAGCAATGATCAGAGAGTTCACTGTGAGGTGAGCTGCTGTCATTGTCACCATGCATTGGCCTTGTCTCTTCTCTCCCATGTGCTGGCTACTAGACCTATTTCACCTGGGGTGTTTGCTTCTTAATTTGTTTTCTTCACTCTGAAATTCCCCCTTTTCATCTCATTCTGTCTCTCGTTTTATATAACATACATTTTTAGAAAGTTCTGTTAGAGCGTGAAGCATTCTCAAGGAGTGAATGTGTCCTCATTCATGCATTTATTCACTAATTATATAGTCTACAGATATTCTGTTCTGTTCATTGGGTCATATTTTTCTTCCAGCCATGCTTGATTCTGTTGTCTTTCCACACTAAATTTCTGTCTGATATTTCCCTTTTAAATTTAATATAGACTTTTTATATAGTTATTACATAGGTTTTTTTTTTTCCACCATGGGCATGAGCAGATCTTTTGCATGTTCTGGTATCGTGTGGGTGAGTTCCTCTTGATAATTCTTTCTAAGTTACCCCAGACCAGTTTGTTTGTAGACATGTACCACATCCACCACCTTCTCAAATTATATTGGGGTCTGTATAATGCTTCCTTCCACTTGCTTATTGCTTAACGTCTGTATCTCTAACTGAAGGGCAAAGATCCGCTGGGGCCTATTGCTGTCCTTACTGGGGCGTGTCCCTCCACCCTTCAGGGACCTAAAGCAAGGCCTACTCCACCCAGCCAGGCATGGAATGCACTGGAGGTGTTCAGCCCACCATTGTCTCTGGAAGATGGCAAACTCCAGCATCCCTTTCTGCCTCCACCAAATTCTGAAGGAGCTTTGCTGCTTTTACATTTGAGGGTTCCCCCTAAGCGTCTACTCACCCAGTTTGTTCATTCTTCTACAACAAGAGAAGGCATCAGTGATACTTCTTGGATTTGTTTCAGCTCTTTCCTGTGGTTGTGCATCGTGGGTAGGTATGGTCTCAGGAGATGCTGCACACCGTGCCGCACATCAGTCACCTGGCACTCCCACCGACTGTGCTTTAGCAGTACGTGGGATCAGCATCAGAACCTCCACATTCAGTTGTTTGCTTACTATTTTTCATTCACTTGGTCAGATTTGGTGGAGAGGGCAATTCTGGGGTCTAGGCTTATTTCACACTATCTTTACCTGGAAACTCTCTACGTTTATGGATCTTGAATATGAAAACAGAACAGTGCTGCTTACGAGCTGAGAGTCCTCAGACAAAGACCTTGCACTCTATGGGAATGTGGTGATGATCAAGAGAGATAACACATAATCTTTAAGAGAGGCATAAACCTAAGCTACTAGTTCGTATTTACTTTTATATGAGCAGCTCCTAATACACTCTAGACCTTGTAGGTTACACCATGTGTAAGAGTAATGAGCTGCTGATCTGAAATTAATTTTTCCCCAGACTCTCCTGTGTCTTGGTATAAAAGCAGCAAATGCCTTTGGGTCTGGCTTTGCATGTTAAAGTACAGGCAGGACCTCCTCATGTGTGTAAAACTAGGTGTGCAGGCAGCTTTTGCCCTTGGGGATAGGACCCTTGAGAGGATCTTCTGTTGGTTTTATGAGACTGCTCCTCCCCTGGGCAGACAGGGCAGTTCCCTTAAGGAGCTCCAGAGCCTCCTGCAGCAATTTAAAGTCAGCAAACCTGTTCGGTCAGCCCAGGAGCCATTGACCAAGATTTGTTGGCAGGAAAGTTCACTAAAAACCTCAAAGGAGACATGTGTGAAGGAGGCAGGAATCTGAGCTGAGGGCCTGGGCACCATACAGGCCTTTTAAGACTTTAGAGTTGATGGGGTCAGTCAGCTCCAGCTCAGTTTTGGGCTGAGGCTGGAAGCCTCTGAGACACAGCACATTCTATAACATGAAGCTGTCTGTAGGCTCAACCCTGGTACCCAGGCCACCCTTTCCCTTCTCGTGGTTTAGGATGTGTATTCGTTCATATATTTATTCATTAATTTACACCGTCTACAAATACCTGTTTCTCTCTACCATGTTTCACACATCAGGCACTGAGAATAACGCAGCACACATGACAGGCAAGATCAGTGCATCCGTGGAACTTTAGCCTTTGGTTGGCTAGAGAGATACCAGCAAGTACACATGTTGGGTATTTACAGATTGTGATCACTGATGTTTTAGGCAAGAGATGGAGAAAAGTGAAACTGGAAGTTTAGTCTTAGTTTCAAGAGAGTCATTGAGGAAGACTCCCCTGAGGAGGGTGTTTGAGCTGAAACTGAATAAGGAAGATAAATTGGCTTTTCAGGAGCTGAAGGAAGATCCAGAATAGGAAGAGAAATTTGAAAACCAAGTCTCACATTCAGCTTTGCCGGAGCTACCAGTGTAAATTTTTCGATTAACTGAATTTCCAAATATCTGATATTTTGTAAGACAAACTGTAAGGAAAAAATGTTGCCTGCCATCCCATTTCTACAAGGATCAAGCCATTGGCTAGTGCAGTCACGCACTGACTTATGTAAAATTCGAACATGAATCTGATCAAGCCTCTCAACCAGGAGGTGGGAAACTTTTTCTTAGCAGCCCCAATAATAAATATTTTAGGCTTGTGGGCCACATGTTTTCCAATGACACAACTCAACTCTGCCACTGTAACTCAAAAACAACCACAGGGCTTCCCTGGTGGCGCAGTGGTTGGGAGTCCGCCTGCCGATGCAGGGGACACGGGTTCGTGCCCCGGTCCAGGAAGATCCCACATGACGCGGAGCGGCTGGGCCCGTGAGCCATGGCCGCTGAGCCTGTGCGTCTGGAGCCTGTGCAAACAACCACAGATACTATGGACACAAACGGACACCGCTGTGTTCCAGTAAAACTTTATTTATGTAAGTGGGGCTGGCCCACAGGCCATAGTTTGCCAGTCCCTGCTGTAGAATCCAGATCTAACTTCCAATTTACACGAAATATAGAGAACAGAGGAATACATTTAATGACACCACAGGGATTCAATCAGCAAAACTCAGATTGTTTTGAAGGAAACACATTCTGTACTGTGGAGAAACTGTTCAGGACAAAGTACCTAGTTTCTTCAACAAAAAAGCAGCAAGAGATAAAAAGAATTGGAAAAGAAACTCAACATTATATGAGACATAAAATTCATATCAAGCAATCAAAATATTTGGGTTTTAATAAAAGACCAATTCCAACAAACAGTGAAAAAATAAGACAATTATGGAAACGAATAATGACATTAAGAATTACTTCTTTTGGGTATGATAATGGTGCCTTGTGGTTATGTTTTCAAAACGATTTACATCGTTAGGGATACATGTTAAAAAACAGATGGAATGATATGATGTCTGTGATTTGCTTCAAAATAATCTGGGGTGAAGCGGGGGTGTGGCTATAGATAAAATTAGATTGACTGAGTTGGCTGTTACTGAGCTTGGGTAATGGCTGCATGAGGGCTCGTTGTACTGTTCTCTCTACTTTTGCATATCTCTGAACTTTTCCATAATTAAAAGTTAAAACAAACATAAAATATACTTCAGATTCAGTGGCAGAGATGAAAAATGTAGGCGTGGATGAAGAAAAACAGGTTTAGTTTGATGGACGGGAGTCCTTTGGAACAATTAAGAGCAGTTAGGTTGATGGGATTTAAACTTGTTTGTCCCTTAGAATTAAAGAGAAGTTGGAGTGAATCAGACCCACCCTGCCTCTCTGAGTAACTCATCACCTCCCAACCCTCTCAGAGGGAAGGAAGACCAAGGGAGCCAGGACTTGGGGCTGAGGACACTGCTAAATGCGTACTAAATATGTGTACGCCCTTCCTTGTAGCAGAGTCTTGATCTCTTCAGAGATGCCAGGGCCCATTTAAAAATATTCAGCCCTTCAGACCCTCTGGCAGCTAGAGTTGGCCAGGTGAGCTAATTTTGGCCACTGAAATATAATAGAAGCCTAATGGTCAGGGTTCCCAGAAAATATATTATTTTCTGCATTAGAAGGGACATAATTCAGCAGGTGTATTCATTCTAGCTTATTCTCGCAGAGGTGTTAATTATAGTGCCTGAAGCAGTAGTACCAGTCTTGTAACCACAAAGATAAAAGTGAAACATCACGATGGGAGGGGTGGGGGCCACGGGGGTGGGGAGAGAGCAAGAGAGAGATGGAGGGCAAGGGAGGAAGGGAGCGAGAGAGGGAGAGAATGGATTTGCATGAACGAACCTGGTCATCATGAAGCAGGGACTCAGTGCCCCAGGCCTGATTATCTTGCCCGGACTTCATTACATGAGAAAAATAAACTCCTACATGGTCAGTCCACTATGGTAAGGCTTCTGTTACGTGTGGCCAAGCACAGTGAGTCACTGATAACAAGTTATCTAGAAGCCCAGATGTCCAAAACTAAACTCCTGACCTCCTCTAATCTGTCTTCTCATAGACTTTCACAGCTCCTTACGTGGCAACACTCACCTTTTTTTTTTTTGCGATACGCAGGCCTCTCACTGCTGTGGCCTCTCCCGCTGCGGAGCGCAGGCTCCGGACGCGCAGGCTCAGCGGCCACGGCTCACGGGCCCAGCCGCTCCGCGGCACGTGGGATCCTCCCGGACGGGGGCACGAACCCGTGTCCCCTGCATCGGCAGGCGGACTCTCAACCACTGCGCCGCCAGGGAAGCCCCAACACTCACCTTTAAGGCATTCGACCACCAAAATGCTTGACCCCTCTTCTCGCCCCCTCACTCCACATTCAGTCCATGATCCAAGCCCAAAGGCAGGAAGGAGGAAGGGGCGGAGGTATGTGTCTCTCTCAGGCTGTGTCTCTGGCCATCACTGTGTCTTCTCTTAGGCTCCAGGTCCCATCAGACAGCCCCCGCATCTGGGGTCCCGGCTCCTGCTGGACAGGCCTCCACCAGGTGGCTGCAGCCCCTGGGCTGCTGGACCACCACTGCCTCTGCCAGTCCTGCTGCTGGTCATCTCCTGGCTACCCCGCTGCCTCCTGTGCAGCTTTCAGCTCTTGTGTCGCCTGCTTAGTCAGCTCCCCATATTAAGTCCCTTCTCTTTGAAACACCAATTAATGCTGACCAGGCCTGATTGATAATCCTTCCCTGATGACCCTAACTAAAATATTCTCCACTCCCCTCGCTGTCACTTTATCACTTATCCTGCTTTACTTTCCTTGTAGCTCTTATCAATACCTGCTAGAGTATGTATCTATTTGTTTCCTTAGTTGCCTAATTTTCCACTGGAATATAAGTGTCAAGACAGCAAGGGTCTTCTGTACGGGGCCTGGCACATGGTATGTGCCTCAAACAAAGAAACAAATGCTTTTCCATTCCTTTAAGAGAGATTGACACACACTCTCCAAGTCTCAGGCACTAGACAGATTGATGACTAAGACAAGTTTTTCTAATAGATAGACTGTTGCTTTGGCCACAGGTGGGAGTGGCAGTGAGAACCCAGCCGCTCTTGGGCTTCAGTGCATTTTAATTGCCCTATTTTCTATTTGTAGTGGTTCTGAAAGGCAGTGGAAAATCATGTGTATTAAAGTGGAAGCTCACCGAAGAGGGGGATCAGATCTATTGTGAACACGCATCAGACTCCCCATAGGGAAACACCACTCACCTGACCTGGAGAGGGATCTTGGGCACCTTCTTAGAGACCTTGAACCGGCTTCTGTCCCCACAGGTATCAGTGAAGTACACACCAGCCACACTGGTCACCTGGTTCCCTGGGAACTTGGACAGCACCTTGTCGTGACCATGCTGACTGGCCCAATACCAGGCTTGGCCCCCCATGAGCAGGCCCCCTCCACATTTCACAAACTGGATCAGCTCTGCAGTCATGGTGTCATTGTAGGCATTGATGCAGTAAACCCCCAGGGGTTCTCTCGGTTCTGGCTGAATCTGTGCCTCAACCCCAGAGCCCTGCAGGATGTTTGCTAGTGATGCCAGGGATGGGTGCACTCCAGTGGGAGCCCCAGGAGAGGGACAGAGCCAGCCCACTGCATTGAGAAGAAATGGGGCCAAGCCGGCGTCCAGCAGGTAGCCCTCATGGGACACAACCACAAGGCGGCCTCGGCCATAGGAGGACGCAGCAATGAGGACCTGGCCCTGATCATTCACCATCACCGGGAAGGCAGCCTCTCCAGTTAGAAGGAGTTCACTGGGGACGGGGTCTTCAGGGACATCCCAGCTTGTCACTCCATCCATGAGGGCCTCAAAGGCAGCAGCAGGAGTTGTCACCATGGTTCAGTCAGCTGCAGGAGAAGAAAGCAAAGACTGAGCTTGGTCAGAACAAATGAAGGAATGAGTGAAAACAAAAACAACTAAATGCATTCAGATGACAACTACTCGTCAGGTTCCCCACTGTGTGCCACGGCCTGGGGGTGCAGCAAGGAACACAACAGACAAGGTCCCTGCTTTCACGAGTCTAATATTTGAGAAGGGGAAGGACAATAATTAGATAGGTAGATAAACATAAAATGCAGCAATTAATAAGTGTTAGATGAAAATAAAACATAGTGATGTGATATCGAGCAACCGGAAAGTTACTTTAGATTGGGTGACAGAAGAGGCCTACAGGAAAAAGTGACCCTGAAGCTGAAACCTGACATTTAAGTTGAGGCCTGAAATGCTGCAGGAGAGCATTTTGGCAGTGAGAAGCCCCAGGGTGGCTGGAGGAACACACAGGGAGGAGCAGGACCTGAATGGAGTGAGGGCGGGGCGGGATCCCACAGAGCAGGTAGATCAAGGTGAGAGTCGACCTGAGCTGACTTAGTATTTTCTTCTCTGGAAGAAAAGGTCAGTTGACCTTTCAGAAACTAAATTTGTTCTGGTAGCTTTGACCAAGTGAATTGGAAACGCCTCCCAATTTATCATATCTGCCCTAACTAGGGAGCTCCCCGCCTCTACTTGGGGAGCATCCTGAGGTTTACCAGGTCTTTTAAAATTTGGTGTGCCTAGAACTGAGTTAATTATTCCCTTCCGAGCAGCTCCTCTTGGATAAATTACTTACACTTTAGTCTCTCCATTTACATAAAGAGAATAGTACAGCCCTTGGAGGATTGTTTCTGAAGATGAAGAGAATGCAAATAAAAATGCCTTGTCCAGTGTCAGGTATACAATGAGCACTGAGAAAACACTAGTGTCTGTCCCTCTGCTGTCTTTTCTAGCTTCCTAAGTGACAAGAGCCATGTGGTAGGTGCCCTGGGTGCCCCGGACCGCCTCTGACTCCGGCAACTGCCCTGGAGGACTTAACTGGGCACTGGGAAACCTTTCTCATCTGGCAGGTGCCCTGAAGTGGCGGTGAGCTGATACAGGGTAAGCTTCACCCGGGGGAGGCCGTCACGGATAAATGCCACAGGGCGGTCCTGGGCGCATTCTGGAGCCCCTCACAAGGTCACCCAAGGAACTGGGTTCCAGCTGCCCACAGCGGTAAACAGCTCAGCGACAGGCCCTTCCTTGCTGGCTTCCCCTCCTTCCTGGTCTCTTCCTCCCCATGTCCTCACTGTGCAGTACTGGGCTCACTTCCCAGATAAACTACTACCTACACTCAGGTCCTTCGATCAGGTTTTGCTTTGGGGAACAATCTAAACTGACAGACACCAAACCCTTCCCTTCCACTGCATCTGCCTCCGTCCTTCCTCCCTCCTGCTTCCGAACACCGTCAGCCACCTCATTTTGTTCGTCGTCTTTCACGTATCTGTCAGATATCAGTCCCTTCAGTTTACGTTCATATCTAGTTGAAACCAATCTGGTTTCTGTCCCCAGGATACATTCCCACCAACAATCTCCCTCAAAGCCATCCTACTCACACATCGTCCTAATCAGAACCCTCAGGTTCATCCACTCCCCCAGGTAAAAACTGAGTGGCTCACCCTGGATTTTAAGCCTCCAGGGTACGGGCTCTCCACAGTATTTTAGACTTCTTCCCTTCACTTTCTCCACCAAATCTCTGGTACGCTTGGCTCCCTGAGCATGCCCTGTATTCCTTGTAAAGTTCCAGCTCCTTTTTTTTTTTTTCTTGGTTTTAAACTGCCGTTCCCATCTACCACCTCTTTCTTTTTTTTTTTTTTTTTTTTTTTTTTTTTTTTTGCAGTACGTGGGCCTCTCACTGTTGTGGCCTCTCCCATTGTGGAGCACAGGCTCTGCACGCACAGGCTCAGCGGCCATGGCTCACGGGCCCAGCCGCTCCGCGGCATGTGGGATCTTCCCAGACCGGGGCACGAACCCGTGTCCCCTGCATCGGCAGGCGGACTCTCAACCACTGCGCCACCAGGGAAGCCCTACCACCTCTTTCTTAATATTGCCCCCAGTAAAGTGAATTCACAAAAAAGCACCAGTTCCCAGCTGGAGTATGGAGCCCGTGGGTGAGTGAGCTCAGCTTGCGGGTTTGGGGTAGGAAAAGGCAGCGAGAGATCAGGAAGCCTGAGGTCAAGCCACCCACCTCTGACAGGACGAGGGAGGTCTTTCACGAATCCGGGCCTCCCTAGTTTTACAGGAAAAGCACCAAAAAACCCAGGAGATGAGTAATAAATATGTTCCCTGAACTTTGACCACAACACTCCATAACTACGTGACCGCGCGCGCGCACCCAGAATCACACCCACACACAATCACACATCTTTTGTCAAATTCTTGACTCACAAATTCAAACAGGCGAGAGAAAACTGTCTTGAGACAAACAGCAAATAGGGAAA
>NW_006793703.1:8467618-8467897 GCF_000442215.2 Lipotes vexillifer
GATTGCCGGGAACCCTCTCGGATCTGTAACTGGCACCTTGGAGCGTACCCGTGTCCCCAGGTGCTCGGCCCCCGGCCCACCCTACGGACCCGCTCGGATCGGCAAACTCAACGCTGGGGCGGCTGGGGTGCGCGGTGCAGGCCAGAGCGTGGGGGCCGGAGCCGAGGTTCTGCAGGCTGTCCCGGCGCGGCAGGCGGGGCGGGGCGGGGCGAGGGGGCGGTGCCCGGGAGGCTCCTCCCCGCCGCGCCAGGGGCGGGGCCGCTCTCCTGCGGGGTTCGC
>NW_006793703.1:8467965-8474519 GCF_000442215.2 Lipotes vexillifer
TGCGGCCTGTCGGCCCGCCGGTGTCCGCGCCGAAACCGGCTACCCCGGGCCCTCTGAGGGTCGGGTCGGCGCGAGAGGGAGCTCCGCGAAGTTGCTGTCACAGTTGGTGAGGAAAGCACACGTCAAGTCTCCAATAAGGCAGACTCGGGGCGAAGAATCCCCCAACAGCAACGTAACCCACGGCCGAGGCTCTGCTTGGGCCCCGCGTGGAACTGGGCTCCCTCCCCTCCGGTCCGGGGAAGCGGCGCCGGAGAACTCAGGCTGCCGTGTCGCCGCCTCAGGGCGGCTCCTGAGTTGAGGGGCTGCCCCCTGGTGGTCAGCGCCCGGCCTTGCACCCCGTGCCGGGCGGGATTCTCGGCGGTCCACGGAGCTCCACCAAGAGAACTGAGTCTGGGAGTGTAGGCAGAAATGCCGCCCAGTGATGTGCTTGCTGGGAGGGAAACGTGCCCGTTACAGCACCAGACACGTCCATGCTAGCTAAAGCTGTAGAGTGGCTGCTGCTTGGATTTCTACCTGAAACTGGTGGGAAGGTCAAAATCAAGGTTGAAGAGTTCTAAACTTGCCGCGAATCTGATTTTGCACAGCTTTGTGCAGCAGATGCGCTGTTTTAACTTTTATGGAGTTTTTGTTTTGTTTTAGGGGGAGAGAGTGACAGGTAGCGGTGGGGACACGCGTGCGTACTTGAGTGTGATTATGGAGAATGGGGCTTTAGATCCCTATTTTATAATCCCCCCACCCCCGTTTGGGGCTAACAGTGGTTATACATGTAAATCATCGCACTGTTCATAAAGTTATCGGATGTATCTGTTTTTCTTAAAGGTTCATGACTGTCTCTTTATAAGCATTATTTAAAAGTGGCAGTCAATCTTACATCCTCATTGAATTTTAACATGTTGAGGACACTTCACTCATATTCTCTTCTGTCTCGGGGCTTATCGAGGCCAGTGCCTTCACCAGACCTCGAGAGCCCCATATTCTCTTTGTAAAATAGGTAGCACCTCCTCCAGGATCTTGCTGTCGAGTTCCCTTTTATGTATTTTCATTTTTTAAATCTCTTTTTGACTTCTTCCTGGATAAAAATATACTTTGGTAAACTCCGTGTCTTGCCTCTCTGTATAGAACATGTCATTTCTTTCCTGCAGCTCCCCCTCCCCTTTGCCAAGAATGAGGTTCAAACCTCACAGTCCAGCTTCTGCTTCTTCCACTTCATTTCCTTCCCAAGTCCAGGCTGCACCCCTGCCTCCCCTTAAGTGTATGTACGCTGGGTAGTGCTGACTGACTCTTCATTTTCCCTCTTTGGTGTTAAACTAACATAATGCTAATTATTACTCTATTTCTCTTTGGATCTTTACCAAAATATACTTTCAGGATTTTAAAGCAGTTATTTTTTTTTCTTCTTTGAGAGTGGGGGCAACCAGGAATGAAGTGCTGATACTTATTTTAATATGTTGTGAAATGCTTTTTGTTATGGGCTGAATTGTGATTGAGTTAAAATGAGGCCAGTGAGGTGGGGCCCTAATCTGATATGACTGGTGTCCCTGTGAGAAGAGGAAGAGACACTAGGGATGCCCTCACAGAGAGGACAAGCCATATGAGGACACAGTGAGAAGGAGACATCCCTAAGCCACTGAGAGAGGCCTCAGGGAAACTGACCCCTGCTGGCACCTTGATCTTGAACTTCCAGTCTCCAGAACATGAGAAAGTAAATTTCTGTTCTTTAAGCCAAAGACAACTCAAAATTACCTAATCAGTAAATTCTAACAGTAAGTTAGTGGTTAAATTAAGCTACATCATACAGTGGAACACTTTTCACCTGTTAAAAGGAATGAAGTAACTGCAGGTACTAGTATGGAAATGTTTAAAAGTTTAATGTTTAAAATGTGTTGGTTAGTGTGTGTAATATTATCTTGTTTAATATAGAAAAGGATTTTATAGAGACACACAGCTTCTGTGTGTGTGTGTGTGTGTGTGTGTGTGTGTGTGTGTGTGTGTGTGAAGAACTTGATAACCATAGTTACCTCTGATAAGTGATTCCAGGGTGTTTGGGAATGGAGAATACTTTTCATCTACTGTAGTTCTTTTTAAAAAATATATATTAATTATTTTATTTATTTATTTTTGGCTGTGTTGGGTCTTTGTTGCTGTGTGCGGGCTTCCTCTAGTTGTGAGCAGGGGCTACTCCTCATTGCAGTGTGTGGGCTTCTCATTGCGGTGGCTTCTCTTGTTGCGGAGCATGGGCTCTAGGCACGTGGGCTTCAGTAGTTGTGGCATGCGGGCTCAGTAGTTGTGGCTCGCAGGGTCTACAGCATAGGCTCAGTAGTTGTGGCACATAGGCTTAGTTGCTCCGTGGCATGTGGGATCTTCTCAGACCAGGGCTCAAACCCGTGTCCCCTGCATTGGCAGGTGGATTCTTAACAACTGAGCTACCAGGGAAGTCCTTCTTCTTTTTAATATAACTTTTCTTTTTCTTTCTTTTTTCTTTTGGTTTTATTGAGATATAATTGATGTATAGCACTATATAAGTTCAGGGTGTGCAGCATAATGATCTGACTTACATACATAAGGAAATGATTATCACAATAAGTTTAGTGAACGTCCATCGTCTCATATAGATGCAAGGTTAAAGAAATAGAAAAAATTTTTCTTTGCGATGAGAACAGTTAGGATTTACTCTCTGAACAGCTTTTGTATATCAGGTACAGCATGTAAATTATCTTTATCATGTTGTACCTTGCATCTCTAGAATTTATTTGTCTTGTAACTGGAAGTTTGTACCTTTTGACTACCTTCCTCCAGTTCACCCTCCTCCCACACCCAGCCTCTGGTAACCACAAATATAATCTCTTTTCGTAGGAGTTTGTTTTCGAAGTATCATTGAGCTACAACACTGTATTAGTTTTCTGTTACATGACATAGTGGGTTGATATTTCTGTACGTTTAAAACTGATCCCCTTGATAAGTCTAGTTGTTGTCTACCACTGTACAAAGATATTACATAATTATTGACTATATTCCTCACACTGCACATTTCATACCTGTGACTGATTTAGTTTGTAACTAAAAGTTTGTACCTCTTAATCTCCCTCACCTCTTCACCCCCCACAACCCCCGGCAACCACCTGTTCGTTCTCTGTGCCTGTGACTCTGTTTCTGTTTAGTTTTTTTTTTTTTTTTTTTTTTTTTTTTTTTTGCGGTGTGTGGGCCTCTCCCTGTTGTGGCCTCTCCCGTTGTGGAGCACAGGCTCCGGACGCGCAGGCTCAGCGGCCATGGCTCACGGGCCCAGCCGCTCCGCGGCATGTGGGATCTTCCCGGACCGGGGCACGAACCCGTGTCCCCTGCATCGGCAGGCGGACTCTTAACCACTGCGCCACCAGGGAAGCCCTCTGTTTAGTTTTGTGTGTTCATTTGTTTTGTTTTTTAGATTCCACATGTAAGTGAAATCATAAAGTATTTGTCTTGTCTGATTTATTTCAGTTAGCATAATACCCTCTAGGTCCGTCCATGTTGTCGAAAGTGACAAGATTTTATTCTTTTCTACGGCTGAGTAATACTCCATTGTGTGGGGCTGCAGGGCCTTGGTGGTACCAGGGCTAGTGCTGGCCTACTGTTAGGTGGGGCTGGGTTCTGGCCCCTCTGGTGGGCAGTGGCGTGTCCTGGGGTGACTGGGGGCTCAAGGGGTCCTATGGTAGCTGGCCTGCTGTCTGCTGGGGCTGTGTTTCTACCCAGCTAGCTACTTGGTCTGGGGTGTCTCAGGACTGGGCCCGGCTGGCTGGTCGGTGGGGTCGGGTCCCGGTTCTAATAAGCTAGAGGACAGATCCCCAAATCGCACTTGGCAACACCAGTGCTTCAGCGTGGGATGAGCACCCCAAAATGGCTGCTGCCAGCATCTGTGTCCCCAGAATGAGTCCCAGTTGCCTTCTGCCTCTTTTGGAGGCTCTCCAAGATCAGTAAGCAGGTCTGACCCTGGCTCCTTTCGTATTACTGCTTTTGCCTTGGGTCCCGGAGTGTGTAAGATTTTGTGTGTGCCCTTTAAGAGTGAAGTCTCTATTTCTTACAGCCCTTTGACTGTTGCGAAAGTAAGCCGTGCTAGCTTTCAAAGCCAAACATTCTGGGGCTTGTCTTCCCAGTGCAGAACCCCTAAGGCTGGGGAGTCCTAATGTGAGGCTCAGACCCCTCGCTCCTTGGGGAGAACCTCTGCAATTTCCATTATTCTCCTGTTTGTGGGTCACCTACATGGGAGTGTGGGTCTTGATTGTACCATGATCCTGCCCCGACTACCCCTTTTGTTGTGGTTCCTTCTTTATATCTTCAGCTGTAGAAGATCTTTTCTGGCAGATTCAGTTTTTTCTCGTCAGTCCTTTGCTCTACTGTCCTTGTAAACAGTGTAATTTTGGTGTGGCCGTGAGAGGACGTGAGCTCAGGGTCTTCCTACTCCACCGTCTTGGCCAAACCCCCCTCCAGGGGTTTTCTTTAAGGTTGCTCGATGTGCAAAACTCCCTCCTACCAAAGTGCAATTTCCTTCTCCTAGAAAATGACTCTTTTTTCATATCTTAGCTCAGTCATCACTTCCTTAGGAAAGACTGTCCTAACCTCCAGACTACTAAATCCTCCTTCTGATAAACCTACACCAAATACCTCTGCTCCTCTGTTCTTACCCAGGTTGTAATTTTACATCTATTTGTACGTTCCTCTGATAAATGTTGTTCTCTCTCATAGGCTCTCATGGTATGAGTGTAGACTCTGTCTCCTTTTTGCCCACCATTGATTCTGGTTCATTTCTGGAATGTAGTGTCTTAATAAATATATAAATGTATGTTGAATAAATAAGTATATAGTGAGTGTTCAAGAAATGTCTATTGAATTGGTGAGTAAATAACTAAGTCTTTGGAGGATTAGTGCAAACCTGATTGGCAGAGAACCAAGTGCAGTCATGTTTCAGAAAGAAGGAGCATGGCGAAACCTATACAAGGAAGACAGTTTGGATACAACAGATCAGGATTTCCGAATACTTCAGGATGGAAACCCAATGTGAGGTGAAGTTAGCTGAGTTCTTGGTCTCATACCAGCAGACAACTGACCTTTGAGAAGCAAAGTGGGAAACGAGCACTGAGGGAGGGTCAAGCAAGATCCATGTCAGCGCTGAGCTCAAGATCTCTTTTGAGAGTTTGTGCTCGTAGGTTTTAACCGGTTTCTACCTACATCAATCTCAGTCTTTATGGTAAAATACCATATTTACTTTACCATATTGTTCTGAAAGGACTCCTGAGCCTATTTCAGTGTTGATCTAATAGAAGAAGGGATTTCAAACAAAGGTGATTTTTCCAGGGTCAGAGAAGCAGAAGCAGACCCACCATCAGTAACGTACCTGCCATTTGGGAGCAAGGGTTGGCTGAAGAATGGAGACAAAGCAACATAGGGCACAGCATAAGGGTCCATTTAAAAAAACTGGGAAATGAAAGATGGTGACCAGCATGGATGTGACTAAGGATCATTGCTCATGTGAAGGTGTGAATCCCCAGGCCTTTCCTCCCACCCAGGAGAACACAGAAACTAGTCCATGAAAGTCAGCATATTCTCACGGGGCACATATTCTGTGAGGCGCTCTGGGAGATGACGGTGGTACTGTGGTAAGTCGAGAGAGGAGAGGAGACACGAAACAACTGTAGTAGCAGATGGATTTATGCAGGTGCTGAATTGGCTGCAAATTAAGTGCAAGGGAACAGAAAGGAAGAAGCAATGATTTCTAATCAAGACATCAGAGAAGAACTTACAGAGGTAACACTAAAACTTAGCTTTGGAGAAATACGTATGATCTTTGTGGGCAGATGAGGGTGGCAGACGTTACAAAGTGAGGCTGTGTCATAGTCTGCAGCATGAAGATGTGTGTGTGAAAAGCTTGGTTTGAGAAAAAATGTTCATCATGAGTGAAGCTTGTTAACAGGACTTGCATATATAGTGCTAGCTCTATGAGGCATTTGGGCCAGATTTTAAGGGACTTTGGCTGGTATACTAAGGAGCTTGGATCGTAGTCTCCGATTTGTAGGAAGGTTTTTAAGAAATGCCATGTAAGAAACACCGAGGTTACCTCCTCAACATCTATTTTCTACCTCACCTCTCTTGTCCTTTCTAACCAAATCCCAGTTTTGTTCAGATAATCTGCCTCTCCCCTACAAGATTCAGGGGGAAATGAAGCCATTTCCAGTTCCAAGGGTAGATATGAATTAGCTTAAGCCAAGCATGCTAATCCATACCCTTTGCACTGCAACGATGGGCTCTTTTTGGGTTATAAATAATGTAATAATTGTCTAGCATACACAATAAGCAGACACAAATCAGAATTTTCATTGTTGCTAGTGTTCCATCAGTCCATTTTTGTCAGATAGAGGAAAGTCTCTGCAGTAATTCCAGTTTCTCACTAAGCCAAATGCAGGGGTTACTTTATACACATGCTTTCCAACTGTGGGCTATAGCATTAATAGTCACTGGCCTCCTCCTTCAATTACTTTTAGTTATGAGTTAAACTTAATGTGGTCCCATATAGTCTTTCCCTAAAG
>NW_006793703.1:8474550-8499747 GCF_000442215.2 Lipotes vexillifer
AATCTGGGAAGATTAGCCACACTCTAATTTAGGATTAGAGATGGATGAATCCACCTATGTGCCTGTACTGGTATGAGTCACTGGCGAGGTTAATTAAGTCACTAAGATGATCCAGAACAGGTGTCTACAGCTGTTTTAAGAAGGAGTGTTTTTGTGGCTATGAAAATGCTCGGCTCAGATCTCCCAACTGCAGGGAGTGGGTATGCAGCTGACGGACGGGCCCAGCTGCTGTGCTCTAGAATCCTTGGCGCCAAAGCCACGTGGCCCAGGAGCTTCTGCTGGCCAGTGATTAAGTATGGTGGGGGCACTAAGGAGACATGGGACTTTTTTGGTGTGTGACTTTGGCTCACGGACTCTCCAGAGGCCTTGTCAAAACCTTCTGAGACCTACAATGCAAGCCATTCCCTCTTTCACTCTCTCCTCACAAAGGTTAAAGCTACATCGCAGTCTGATGGCTCTTCCAGCCTCCTCTGGGTCTCTCTCCATCTTCTCTCACAAGTGTTTCCCTTAATAAACCTGTTGTACACCTGACCTCATCAGGCTTCTGCCTCTCGGAGGACCCAGGCTAATATAAGTACCATTGTAATTATCTCTCCTAACATTAAAATGCTCAAGTGTATTCATTAAAATTGTGTTGTAGTGGGAGTAAAGAGCAAAGTCATCAACTTGAGAGTATTTAGGGAAGACTCATCCACATTTTTCATTCTGTAGTACATGTATGATAACCTTTATTCAAATTATAGCATGGCCTATTTCCAGGGGCAAGTTCCTGCATGCATGTTTATTTAAAGCAGTATGCTGGAGTTTGCTGGCCGTTTTGACAGGTGGCCAGCCCTAATTCAGAGTTATAAAAGTTTTCATATTCTCCTTTGGTGTATTTGTGAAATTAATGTGGGGTGATATTTTCTGTTTTGGGTTATAAGTGTATGGAATATATATGGTAGGAGCCAGTAATATTCCAACCACAGAAGATGTCTTGGAGAAAATCACTGCCACTCCAGAGATATCCAGGCTGAAACTCTCTCCCTCCATTGATGAACGAGGGAGGAGGCTTCTTACATTTCTAAACTCCTCCCATTTCCAGGTCAGACGTAAACTTTGGTTTTGTACCGAAGATTTCAGCCATCTGGGAACCAGTGGAGCTGACTTAGCCCAAGGCTGAGTGGATGTTCTTCCTCCAGCTCTGAACTATCAGACCCAATGGGTAGGCACACAACAGATCCAAGTTCCTATAATTGCACCTACACCAGTGTGGTTTATACATCTTCATACACAATCCCACAAGGGTTGCAACTGTCAAGATGCCGGAGGGGCTGTGGTATGGGGATTGGGAATCATGGAAGGTCAAATATCTCCATGACAAAATTCCTACAGAGGAAGAGTGTGTCAAAGTTCCTACTCTTATAAAGACCAGCAACATAATTCTTTTTCCTGCAAATGTTATTTCAGAATTTATCCTGAAGTTCCTGTGACATGAAGGCCTTCCTTTTTAAGTCTTTCCGTTATATATTGAGACTTGTGATCCAAAGTGTCTTCTAATTTGAACTGAGGTCGAATGGACATCATTCAGCTTGGGCAGGTGGGGGAAAGGGGGAAGGGTGGATATAGAATGACAAGCCAGGAATAACTGGGTCTAAGGTTCCCACTACTCTCTACACATTTGTCGTGATGGGCATCAATATATAAGACTAAAATTTTCATTGCTATGCAAATTTTGTCAGTTGTTTCCAGATCAATTTTCTCCCTATGAATTTGGTTCCAAATTCTACTTACTGGATCCATCGGGTCATTGACAGGGCCCCAGAAATTAGTATAGAAAAGTATAGAGTCATGTCTCCATTCAGTCCCTTTGGTAGAGGCCATAACAACTACTGAGATGAGCCCCTCTTTCTTTTTAGTCAGAGAAATGTCAGAGGGGAGCAGCTGCAAAATTTATTGTGAAATGTGGCTTGACTTTGAAGTTTGAGGACAGACATTCAGAAGTTACAAGTGTCCGTTAGGTTAATGGCCCCTAATAGAATGTTAAGGTCAGAAATCTGTGGTCAAGACTTACATCCGAGAAAGTAGCTATTGACTCTAGGGATGAAACTCATGTCTGTCTTGCTGCTCTCAATATGCCAAATATAATTTTACCTCTCTTTGCCGTGAATTATCTGCAGGGTTTGCTCCATCATTTCCTTTAAGAATTTGCTCAAATGTCGCCTTATCAGAGAGGCTTTCCTGGACCTCACTACCCATTGTCTACTCCTCTATCCCAGAACACTCTCTTCCCCGTCCTTTGTTTTATAATACTTCACAGGACTTAACATACCTGATATATGTTTATTTGTTCATTTTTATGTTCTAACTGGAACATGGGCAGGAGCTTTATTATGTTTACCTTGTATTTCCAGACCCTGTAACAGTAACTAGCACTGCAGTTTGTGTTCAATACATGTTTATTTAATGAATTTTTAGGTGACTTGATGGCTAGACTAGAAGAGGATGCCCAAATGTGGGAAATGTATCTTTCAGAAACCAAAATTTTATACTGGTTCTATGAATGTTTAAGAAACATGTTATGAATGTTTCTTAAAAGAGGGCAGATAAAACAAGAAGGTTGAGCTTCCCTGGTGGCACAGTGGTTGAGAGTCCGCCTGCCGATGCAGGGGACATGGGTTCGTGCCCCAGTCCGGGAAGATCCCACATGCGGCGGAGCGGCTGGGCCCGTGAGCCATGGCCGCTGAGCCTGCGCGTCCGGAGCCTGTGCTCCGCAACGGGAGAGGCCACAACAGTGAGAGGCCCGCGGACCGCAAAAAAAAAAAAAAAAAAAAAAAAAAAAAAAAAAAAAAAAAAAAAAAAAAAAAAAGAAGGTTTTAAATTTAACTTGGACAAGTGTTTCTCTAGTGGCTTCATCTAGTTTAGTGCTAAAAAAATGTTGAAAATCTGGGTGAGGCCATGGACCTTTACCACCATAATCTCCTATCCCAACAGAGATTCTAAGTTTAGCAAGGGAAGTCTGAGCACTGGGGAAATGCATCTTCCAGTTTGTTTTAAATTTCAGTTCCTTCTGTGTGCCCCAATTATAGCAGTTAGCAAATGAATTTACATGAATTGTAAAGGTTTGTTGTTATCCCTCCTAGGTAAAAGCAAACTGCTACTCTCATGACTGCTTTCTGTTCCTCCTAGGAATGGCCCAGAATCTACATTTAAGGAGTGAGCATGTTTCAGACAATAAGTGAGTGCCCCTTGAGTATTGAGCATGGTCCCAACTTCATTTTGGTTTACAACCAAGACTTCCACCAAGTCTAGGGGATCAATAGGGAACCATCCTTTCCCAGGATATCTCCTGTGATATTAATTGTGATATTAATTTTTTTCTAACTTATCCCTTATGCTCAGTCAAGAGAAGTACAGCTTTGAATTTTCTGTAAGAGAAACAAAGGCTCTTTCTCTGTTCTTTTGCATTAGGAAAGAAAAAAAAAAAGCAGCCCCTGACACCCAGGAAGTTGTCTGACACTCACAGCTAGAACATGGCCATGTTTGCCCTGTCGGACATAAAAATTTCACAGAACATTGACATCAGGCAAGGTCACTCTGAGACTATGATAAATAAAGTTAGATGGAAACAAGATCTCTGGGCAACCACAAAATACCAGACACATCTCTCTCTTGTCTAAAGTGAGTAACTGCTGCTTTTTTTTAAAAAAAAAAAGCCAATTCCAGCTTTAAGCTCACTTTACTCAGCCTTTCTTAGAGATGAGATTTACTGAGAAACTCAGTCATAGAAGTGCCACTGCTTCTTGAGAGCATCCAATCCAGAACAAAGCCTTGCTTCCTTAGAGACCCTCCCTTAAACTACCTACCCAAGCCCAAATCCTATAACAGGTTCTTTCTAACACTCTTTTACTGAGACTCCCACAGTTCCCTATGGTGTGCATTTCCTCCAGCTGATAAGTAATACATCCAACTTGTTCAACTACAGGTGTGTTCCTGATGGTCTTTGGCTGGAGGGCATTAACACCATCACCGGCTATACCTGAGCATATTCTCTCCTCCCCACCCCATCAAAAGCCCTTCTTTTTTTTTTTTTTTTTTTTTTTTTTTTGCGGTACACGGGCCACTCACTGTTGTGGCCTCTCCCGTTGCGGAGCACAGGCTCCAGATGCGCAGGCTCAGCGTGCGCAGGCTCAGCGGCCATGGCTCACGGGCCCAGCCGCTCCGCGGCACGTGGGATCTTCCCAGACCAGGGAACGAACCTGTGTCCCCTGCATCGGCAGGCGGACACTCAACCATTGCGCCAGCAGGGAAGCCCCAAAGGCCCTTCTTTATCCAGTACCAGAGATCCACTAGGTTTTATCCAAAGGTCACTCAAACACTGACTGATAAGAGTCAGATCTTTGCCCTTTTATAGTTTATCTGAAAGTTTCCCTATGAGGACCTGAGATTTAAGTCTGCTCTAAGTTTTGATTAAGTTCGTCATCAATAAATAAGCTTATAGTGCCAATCATCCTGTGATTAAATGTCAAAAGCCTTAACTAAGGCTTGTTATTGTTTGCTTTGTAACAGCTTGGTTCCAAGGCTACACAGATAGCAAGAAAAGGAGAAACTATTAAAAAAAAAAAGTTGGAGTTTCCTCTCCTGTCTCTATTAACCTTGACAAAGGGTGAGGAATGAGCTTATGATCTTTCCAGGTTCTTGGCTCCTGTTTACATCAGACACTTCACAGATGAGAGGACTAGGCATAGGCAGAGACTGCTGTATTGTTGAGAAGCGGAGAGGGGTCTTCTCTCTATGTCTCTGGGGCCTCTTCCCAACCACTTGACTTGGTTTTTCTACTGTACATTTGATCATTTTGCCCTCGCTCCTACCCTTTCAGCACTATCTCAGTTCTCAAATTATACTAAATAATTTTGGCAATCTGTAAAAGTGCCTATTATGTCCAAATTTAGGCAGCTCATGCCAAGAAATTTTTAGTACCTCCACGTACATATTTCTTAACTAATTATATATGAGTCCCTATATAGTGCAGATGAACAGGATTAACTTTCTGATGGCCCTCAGGTGCACATATTTGTATTAACATAATCCTTGGCTTCTGACATTGTCATCACTGGTCAGTGCATACCTTGTTTTTAATTTACTCATTCATTTATTCTATTTATTTCTAATATAATGAGCACCTATGAAACCACCCACCTAACATGACACTAGAACATTGGAAATAAACTGCTCAAGCTTTCCTATCAAAGAAACGCTTCTCTTTACAGCATTTAAATCACAAGAATCCAAATAAGTAACATTTCTGTAACTCTCTCGAATTCGATGTGGAACTGTTTTTGTGTATCTGTAGCTAGATGTCTGAAAAGTTAAGGATAACCTCCACCCCTTCTCTACCACACTTGGAAGACTGACTCCAAGTATGTGGGTCAATGAAAGAAATCTGTTTCAAAATGATTACTTACTGGCCTGTTAAGTACATACATTAGGTGAGGTTGTGACATTGGGTGGGGACATTGGTTTAGGGACTAGGTAAATCAGAGAGTGATATTAAGAGGAGACAGGAAAGATTTCCAGTAAATGCAGTTGTTGAAGATTGGCAGTAAGGTAAATCAATACTCATTAGAGAGCTCCAGTTGGCCTTGGAAGGTAGACAGCAGAAGAGAGTAAATTAATGAAGAAGGAAGAGCCACCAAGAAACTAGGCCTGGCAGGACACGTGAAACTTGGGAGCCTGAAGGTGTCCACTAGATAGCTGGCTGTTTCTCCCAACTACAGGGAAAAAAGTAGCTGAAAATCGATTATGATATTGAGGCAGTTTGGCAAAGAACATACCAAAGAGACTAACAGATGGTTAGAAATCCTCTGACATCACCTGGTCTCGTATATGACTAAAACTTACCAAAACTGTCACATGAATAGTTCAGGAAAGCGTACATCATGGTCTTGAAATGCTCCTGGAATAGAGACAAACATCATGTGCCTTCTTGGGAAAGAACACTAGTTGGTGATTTTCATGAACACCCTGTTGCACATTCATTCACTCAACAGATATTGAAAACCTGCTAGACAGCAAGCTTAATCAGCAGACACATGGTGAGATCGGGACAGGATTTGTTTTCTGTGGAACACCTGTAGAAACAAGAGAAGGGGAAGTGTGTCTGAATAGCTGGAGGGTATTTAGTGTAGTTAGAACTAGAGAGTGATGGGGAGATGTGATGAGCCTTGAACACATTGGGTGGATCCAAATACTTGAGGGCCTTATAAGCCATTTTAAGTGTTTTGATTGGACTGTATCTTAGTCAATATGAAGCCATTGAAGGGTTTTTATTTAAGTTTATTAAAAAATTTTCAAAGTAATACATGCACAAGGTAAAAAATTAAATAGTACAGAAGGGCTTAAAATGAAAAACACAGTTTCCCACCCCACCCTTTTAACCCTAGTCCCATACCCTAGAGGCAATGCATTTAACAATTTCTATTTTTAGATATTCTGTTAACTAACTTCCTAACGTTAAATAATGTTTGAACAATAATTTCTTGACTTATTAACTTTAGACAATCTTTAATAATCCCCCATTACAAAAGATAAGGATTTAACTTACACTATTCCCACCTTTCATTTGCCTATCCTTTTCCAAATTTTTGACAGATGTCATTTTTAATACTTCTATTGGTTTATAGTTTTGAACAGTAACAGTCCTTTAGTCCTTGTTCCATTAACTGTAGACTTTTATCTTTTCATCCCCATTTTGAATAGGTAAGTAATTCTACTCTTCCCTCCACCTCTCTTCCCCCAGCTAATTCTCAACCTCTTTCTGCTTTCTTTTTCCTTTTCAGGATTACTTTCCCTTTTATTTCTGAATAAAAGATTAAGCCTTTCATGTTTTACCTATAGGCTGATCAGAACACTGAATACCAATAAATAGTATCCACATTATTTTGGCTTTGTAAATACTGTTTACAGGGAGCTAAGTAGAAGCTAGGATATTTTCTTCCAAACATATCCAATGTCATGTTTCCTGTGTCACTTGAAATGAAATGTACCCACTGCCAATGTCAAAATGAGTCTCTTCTTACATTCCATGAGTTTTTTTTTTTTATTATTGTCTCATAATTGAACCTGAATTTGACATTTTTGTTTTGTTCTCTTCCTTGTTTACTAAAGAATGTATCTTCTCCATATTCTCAAACATTCCAGCTTCTCAAGGATAATATCTATAGCACAGAATGCATATTCTCCCCAGAGCCTGAGACTCTGTACTCTCATCTGAAATGGGTCTCTTGGATAACTGTCACTCTAGAGTGAGCCACCCTGTTGGATAACTGTCACTCTGGAGTGAGCCTGCCTATTGGATAACTGTCACTCTGGAGTGAGCTATCCTATTGCATAATGGTCACTCTGGAGTCAGCCATCCTAGGTGAGGTCCACTGTTTTCTGCATTCCATTTCTTTCTCCTTCCTGATTTTCATTCTCATTTTGCTGGAGAACTTCCTCAGTAGGTGAGAGAGAACTTCCTTTCCAGGTGCTAAGAGGGTAGACTTTCTGAAAACCTGAATGTCGGAAAATTTCTTTCGACTTGACTCTTTGACAGTTTGGCTTGCTACGGAATTCTGGGTACAAAGATTTTCCATGTGTGAAGACCACTTCTCTATTGGCTTCTAGCATTGTGTTGATGATGAAAAATCCACTCCCAGTCTATTTCTCATCCCTTTTTAGTTGAGCTAATTATGATGACCTAATTTTTTTTTTTTTTCCTCTTGGCACTTTCAGTATCTTCGCTCTATCCTTAATATTCCAAAATTTCACAAGATTACGTCTAGATGGAGGTTGTATAGGGTTCTCTCAGTTTGGAGACTTATTTCTGTTCAATTTTTTCTTCTTCACATTTCCTGTGTTCTCTCTTCCAGAAACTCATAACAGTTAGATATTGTCTGTGTCTCTTTCCTCTCTTTATATTTTCTATTTCTTTTTGCTCTATATCTAGGGAGATTCCCTCAACCTTATTTTACAGCCTGTCTACTAAATATTTTTGGCAGTCCTATTTCAATTTAAGGGCTCCTCTTATTTTCAGGGTTTTCCCTTTCTTTGTAGCATCCTGTTTTTATCTTACAAATGCACCTTAGATGTCTCGGAAGATATTTAAGTCATTTTCTTCCACGTTAACCGTTTCCCCCAGAGTCTGTTCTATTTTTCAAAATCTCCTGATTCTGATTGTTTATTTTTCTCACATGCTGCTGCCCTGGTCCCTCCCCCAACCCCTACCCCTAAGGCTCAATGCCTGGGAATTCCCAGCTGCCCATTTGCATTGAAGAATCAGTATATCTGTTTTTATAGGAGTTGCTGTGGGTTCCCTCTGCCGTTGTGTGGTCTGTCTGCTTCTTCAGTAAGCCTTTCTGTGACTGAAAGCACTTGGTTACTTGAGTAGGGATCTCAGCCATCTGTAGAGAACTAGCTGCTAGGGGCTCACTTTTTTCCACAAAAGAGAAGTTTATTTTGGAGCACCAACTCCTACCTCTCCTCAAGCAGTTTATTCGATTCCTTTACACAAACAACAACAATAAACAACAACAACAGACTTAACAGAAACCAGTGGTAGGTTGCCTGTATTCTGTGCAAAGGCTGGGGTAGAATGAGATGGGGTTCAATTTCACAACTGACATAATTCTTTAGCAGACAGACTTTGCAGGGGCCCAAATCTCTTTGGGGTACCGTGTTCAGATCAGCTTATATTCCATCTGGAAGGAGCTGCACTCTTTCGTTATCACTTCCTCCACGTTCTCTCTTCCAGAAAAGTGTTGAGACCTTCTTCACTTGTAACCAAATTCCTTCAGTTTTCTTTGCTGAGATGTGTCAATTCCCTTTTACATTTCTTGACTTCGGTTTCAGTGGGGCCTGGGGAGGGAGGGAAGTAAACTTACATGTTGAGTTCATCATCCTAAGTTCAAAGTCCCATTGGAAGCTTTTAGACAGGGGAGTGACATGGATAACTCAATATTTTTAAAAGGTCCCCGGGGCTGTACTGCTGAAAATGGACTAAGGAGGGCAAGAATGGATATAAAAATTGTTCTAAATGACTGAGGATCTGATTTCCTTTCTGAAAACATACAGTGTCTGAGACTTTTGGGAGTCAGACACTTTACCAAAACAGCCCACCGTTCAAGATCCAATAAGCTAGTAGAATGCTTTCATGGTGCCCTGGAGATAAGGACTGAAACCCGAAGATCCCGGGACCCAGATGACTGGGACCGTACTAAAGGGATCGTCCCAGCACTGTCCATTGGGAAGCACTTCAGGAGCCTGCCTCAAAGTCTTCCTTTGACTGGCATTTGGGGTAAACAAAAGGACTTTCTGTTCTGATAAAATTAGATGAGAGCTAAGTAAAAACAGCCGAAGTGCTGGCAAGGAGGGACATAAAGTTCCTTCTATTTGCTGGTTCATTTCTTCATTTACTCATTTATTTGCTTGTTCAAAGCACTGTAGTTACTAATACTCATTTGTATTCAGAATGCCTGGGTTCAGATCCCAGATCTATCACTTATTACCAATAAAGGCTTAGGCAGTTTACTCAATCTCCATAAAATTCAGTTCACTCACTTGAAAAATGGGAGATGTTAAGTTTCCATTCCATAAGGTTACTGTGAAGATTAAATGAAACAATCTGTATACTTGGCACATACTCAACAACCCACTAATTGATAGCAATTTTTTCAATGCTGAATGAATATTTAACATCTATGTTTGAAGTACTTGGATGATAGATACTCATGAAATAAGGGAAAATAATTCTAGTATTAAGAAATGACAGAATCGAAAGAAAAACATTGTCTAGGTCAAATCTGTCTGTCTATGCATCCATTCAATTCCCAATTAAGCAAATAAAACAGCGCATTAAAGCAACTAAATCAAAAGAAGTGAGCTAAAGGAAAACTGGCTGGAGGTACACAGCATTAATCCTGGAGCCCCAACTCTAGCTGAAACTACGAAGAATTGGGAGGTTCTGAATAAGATTGGAGGAAAAGTTAACAAAATCTCTGAATGTACTGTAATTAAATGAAATTTGGGTCGGTTGCATCCAGTTATCTTGTTCCAGTGTAAAGATTCTATTTGTGCACAGACTTTATCTGCCAAACAGTGACAGGAATCTGTGTCACTACGGAAATATAAACACCATCACTCAGCCGGATGCTCCTTGTTTGCTAAGGATGAACATCCTCATGGAATTGTTCTGGTTTTCAAGCGACTTCCACTCTTAATCAAAGGAGGGATTTTACCTGAAAGATGGAATTGACGAAGGAGACCAAACCCCAAGCAGCTTTTAAAACCCCACTATAAATATAGAGACCTTCCTTTAGATCATAGGGCAATATACCAGAATCCTTTCAGAGTCAGTGTATAAAAGTGTAGGATGGGATAGGGTTAATTCACTGCATCTGTAAATGCCATCTGAAAGTGCAGTCCTGATCTAAAATGATATTGAGTTAATTTGACAATAACAGTGGCAGCTGACAATTTCTCAGTACCTACTAAATGCCAGGTACTGTCACTTTTAGAGGTACTAAAATTTAATCCTCACAATAGTCCTATGAAATAGATCCCATTTTATAGATGAGGAAATTGAGTCACAGAGAAGTTCAGGACCTTGCCCAGAGTCATATTAACTAACTGGTGAAAGAACCAGAACTTGGATGTGGTAAGTCAACTGTGAGAGATGATGACCTTAACCCCTGGGCTGCGGGAAGAGAATGGGGAGTAGGAAACTCACTACCCTGCGGACCATCATGAAACAAAACCACCCCTTAGAGTGCGTGCCCGGAACCCACACTCCTCAGAATGACCGGTCTGAGTCTTCACCCACAACCCGGTGAGGCAGGGATCTTTACCTTCACCTTACACACAAAGAAATGGGAGTTCAGAGATAAAACGACTTTCCCCAGAGCTACCCCTAGTTATGGGCTCTTCGTAATACACCAGACAGCTTTTGGAAAACTACCCAAGACATAAAATATATGAGTCGTCAGGGAGCTGTCTGAATATCATGGTAAATTAGTATTTCAGTTGGGTTCTATGGTCAGGTTTTTGGGGAAATGATCAAAAATAAAAGCCCAGGGAGTCCTCAGGGTGAGAGCCACCCTCTATGGGCTGTGGCCCATGATGGTGAACCAAGGGCTGGCATAGGAGCAGGGGGCAAAGCTCTCAGCACTGGCCCAGCACAGGGTCAGGAGGGCGTCTGATGGCTGAGAGCAGAGGAATGAGCTCATAAACAGAAGCCTTTGCTCCTGAGGAATTATGATTCCACTTTTTTCTATGTTCTGAACCCACTCCCCAGAGATATGACTAAGATCTAGGGGCAGTGAGCTTGAGAGGGCAAGGCTAGAACCTAAGAGACAGAGGTCGAGGAGTGAATCCCCATCTCTGCCTAACTCCCCAAACCTCTCTACCTGCCACCTCGCTGGGCACTCCTTACATCTGTGTGAGGAGGTACAATTTCATAATATTTTCCTTCCACTCAGGCAGATAGGCCAGGCTGGTTGCCACTTCCTTCTGGATCGGCCAGGCCCAGGCCTCAAAGAACGGAGCCAGGTTCTTCTGCACTTGGTGGGAGAACATCTTCACCCACAGATTCATTTTGTCGACATTGTCTGTGGGCAAGTTGGTCTGATTCCTATACTCAGTGAAGAGACGGATGAACGGCTCCCACCCAAAGGCCTCCTGGAGCTGGAAAGAGAAGGAAGGAGGAGGATGAGACATCTGATCTACAAGAGACCCAACAAACACTCTAAGTGAGTTAACGCGTTTCACCCCTTAAACACCAGTTTCATATCTATCACTGACCCTCTGCTGTTTTACCTGCCAGCCTCACGTGCTACTCTCATGTTCTGACGATGAGAAGGGCCTCTGAGCCGGCACAGGGCTCAACACAAAGCAGACACTCAAGACAGCTGTGGTGAAAACTGCAGCGATTAGTACCAGGATTTACTACCAATATCATTATTCATCTGTCTCACCAGACCATTAAAGTAGTCATAGGATATTACACGAGGATTTAAAATTGGTTGAAGTGAAAAAATCCACTCTTTTTCATAGTTGCAAAGTTAAACCCCAACACTTAGGGAACTCCCAGCCGTATCCTGACATAATCCACACTAACGGTAGGTCTATGTCAATTTGCAAGGCGACCAAAAACGGCCTTGGGGAAAAAAGGTGAGTCCAGTAGAAGCAGCAGATAGTGTACAGTCTAGGTGCTAGAATTCAGAGCAAGGCATAATTTTGGGAAAAGGCAGCCATCCCGAGGCTGTTGGAAACAGCCCATGTTAATTTATTTATTTTTGGCTGTGCTGGGTCTCTGTTGCTGTGCGTGGGCTTTCTCTAGTTGCGGCGAGCGGGGGCTACTCCTTGCTGTGGTGGGAGGGTTTCTCATTGCGGTGGCTTCTCTTGTTGTGGAGCACGGGGTCTAGAGCACAGGCTCAGTAGTTGCGGCGCACGGGCTTAGTTGCTCCACGGCACGTGGGATCTTCCAGGACCAGGGCTCGAACCTGTGTCCCCTGCATTGGCAGGCGGATTCTTAACCACTGCGCCACCAGGGAAGCAGTTCCAACCTCAACTTGATTTCACAGAGGAGGAACTTCTGTCCTGATGACAAGGTTAAAGCAGGCTCCTAGCAGTGTCACCGTCATTCTTGCGCCGGAGGGGATCTACAGTGACAACTCCAGCAGGTGGAAGGGCCAGAATAGAGTGTGGCTGGCCTGAGACTGAGTTCCAGAATCCAAGGTGATGAAACTCTCCACAGTGAGCTGGGAACTGATCCAGGGACCGGGGGGCTGGAACTGGGGTGCTGTGTGATAACTAAAAGGCAAAGGCCACCCCCATGTCCAGTTCAGTGAGGAAACCTGGCTTGCTTATAAGGTGGAAACTGAGGCACAGCCAAGTCATAATAAGAAGACGGTTTACTCACCTAGGGAAAAAACAGCTCCTTTCCCACATATTTTGTGTGTGTGTGTGTGTGTGTGTGTGTGTGTGTGTGTGTGTGTGTGTGTGCGCGCGCGCGCGCGCGCGTGCACGCACAAGTCGGGGTGTGTTCAGCTTTAGGGAGCTATTTAAACAGCACAGTTTGGCTTCAGTCTCAGGTATGTCTAGGTTTAAAGCCAGTGACAGCAACTATATTTGTAGTATCACATTTGCCTCTACCAATTTTTAACCTTTCTCAGCGCTTTCTGTCTACTCCCAAAAATCTCTTCAGAGTCCTGGGGTGAAGGGTGGGGCTGAGGCAATTAAGTCCACCTTAGGGCCATGCAAAGTGATGCCCTGAGAAGCATCCTCAATTAGCACCTTCACACCTGGGCGCTGTCAAGACCTCCCCCGCCTGCTGTGGGAGGCGGGTCAGCGGGAGGTCCCCCGGGCACCATGCTACCATCTGCTCAGGGTCCCCACTGCGGGGCTCCCACCACCCCCCGCGCTGGCCCAGCACCTGTAAGTACGTTTCCAGGGCCGTCCACGCGTTCCAGTTTTTCACATTGGGACCCTTGCCCAGGTAGATTCTGACTCTCTTCTCCCGAACTGGGGGCCACAGAGCGATATTGGCTCGTCCTCGAGGGATGCCCAGGACCGTCTCGTGCACATAGACACACCACAGGTTGCAGGTGGCCTCGGTGGTGTGCGGGGGGAACTCCCACTCCTGCCGCTGCTGGTTGCGGCCCAGCTCGTGCACAGGGCCCCACAGCCCCTTGGTTCTGATGAGTTTCTCACTGATGAGCTCCTGTACCGACTCCAGGTGACACATGATGGGGTAGCCTGCGTGCATCCAGCCTGGGAAATGCAGGAGGGGGAAAAGAGGGTTAGAGCGCTCCCCACCCATCTAACAAAATTACTCTCTCTATTGTATCTCCCAAAACACCCAGTCCCCGCTGACCCCATGACTTCCAGAACCCTGTAATGCTCAGAAAGGCAAAACCCAGAGCCTCCCGGGCCTTCCTCCTTACGCTCTCATTCTGTAATACTTCCATCGCCGCTCTGACTGGCTCCGGGAGCCGAGGCAGGTTACAGATCGCCGTTCATGTTACTATTCAAGTTTTCTGTTTCTCTGAGAGTGCTCTGTCCGTATGAACCCATCATTATACTCTTTTCTCAAAATTAAGAACTTGTGGTTCTCATTATTTAGACATGGAATTGCCCACGTTGACACCACCTTATAGTGATCATCCACATAAGCCAAGAAAACTAAGGTCCAGAGGGATTTCCTTGGTTCTTTATTTCTGTACACCCTTCATTTTTCAGGCCTCTTGACCTGCTGGCAAAGACCTCTATTCAGTGCTTTCTCCCAACACCTGTGACCTAGGAAGAGGCCCTCGGTCGGTTTTATCCACTCCTTGAAGTCCCCTGATGGAAGTCTGTGAAAACCCAGCATGTATTTTCTGCACCATTCCCACTGTTTGATAACATCTCTTGACTAAAACTGTTACATGTTTTAACATACTGTGTACATATAGTTCTACGGCCTGCTTTTTATGCATCACATAACCTCATCACATTTCCTTATGCCATGAAAATATCACTTTAAATGTCTTCCTTAATGTCCACTGAAGGTACACACAATACATTACTGAACCATTCCATAACTGTTGGGCACTTAGGTAGTTTCCAATGTTTTGTTGGGGGACACAGCGAGTCTTTTTTTTTTGTGTGACGCATTTTTTTCCCTTTCCACTTAAATAGCGAGGATTACATTTTATATGTCTTGCCATAAGAACATTTCTACCTTGCTGGCTTGCCCACTGCATGGCTGTTGCAAGAAGGAAGCCCCTAAGCGGGGGCAGCATGCACAGGGGTTCGCCCCAGGCACCCACCGACTGAGATCTGCACGTCGGCAACGATCCTTTGAGGCAGACGCAGGGGGAAAGGCTCAGCCCCTAGCCGGGCCACGGCTTGCATCACCTCGTCCCAGAGGCGTAGCAGTGGCTCAGGGTTCTCCAGAGTGCGAAGGTTTGCAGTTGGCACCGTCAAGATGATGTTGTCTGTAGCCAGCTCTCCCCAGGGACCTGGATTCTCCTGGATACGCCTCTTCCATTCCTCCTGGGATGTCTCCCCTGGAAGACAGGCCACAGCGCTTGAAACTTGTTTCCCCAAATCCCTGACATTAACACGTTCAACTTGAACCCCAGCAGGAGAACACCGCTGCCACGAACAGCCACATACCTGCTCTGTCCTTCTGCTACAGAGGTCCCGTGGATGTGATACAGTTTGGTCTTTATCCCCTCAGCCTCAAAGCTGACTATAAGGAAGCTTCCCTCCCTTCCCCCCCACCAATCCGAATCTCCCTCTTCCCATACCAGGCAGCCCCCAGATGAGCTCCTCACCCCCGGCTCTCCCTGTCCCTCGGGTTCGCTCCAGGGCGTCCACTCACCTAGCCTGTAGTAGGGAGCGCGCACAGCCCCCTTAACCGTGACGGGCACGGAGCCCAGCTGGCTGCCCTGAGGCACAATGATGTACAGGAGGCCCCCCCAGAGGCAGGCGATGGACTTTGTAGGTTTGTCCAGGCAGCAGCGGTTAATCACAAGGGGGCCTCGGAACAGCTTGCTGGCCCTGGTCAGGTCATCGGTGTGGCAGCCAATCTGTACCTGGAGCAGAGAGATCCCCCAAGTAGTGACCCTGGGGCATGCACGAGCCGAAGGGGAGAGCGCACAGGACATGGGGACAGGAAGGGTCACGGGGCCATGACCCTAGGCAAGTCCAGGCATCCCACCATTTATAAGCCCTGTGCGCTAAACACGTGAAATTGTATCATCCCTGAAGGTCGTATGGACCAGATCGTGTAAATTCACTCTCGGGGCGGGTCACGCTGAGACGCTGATGTAGGGGCACCAGGTGTGGCCCAGATGCTAATTCTGAGGTGGGCGACTCCCACACAGAGTCCCTTGGTGTCTCTGTAACAGTCAGGATCCTAGGCTGCCTATTCCCCCGTGGTGATTCTGGCTTTGGGAAGGGGCAGAGGGGATCCTGCCTTTTGACCCGAGAGAAGGCCCAGTGGGGGAAAACGTGACCGGTTGATGTAGTGGAAGATTGATTCAGTTCCACCTGTTCTCCCAGGTCCCTATTCCTGTGCCAGTGGAGTCACCCCTGTCCTCAGAGGCATCCTGGGACTGTTCTCCCGGGTTTATGCTAAACAAGTTCCAGGACAGATATAGGCACAAAACAGACGCTGACCATCACGATGACCCACAAGGGCGATAGAGCAGGACGGCAGCTTAATGTTGTGAATACCGTGTGTGTGCATGTGAAAGCGACAGGGCTGAAGTGGACTGGGCAAGCCAGGAACAGTGTACGGTGTCACAGGGAAGAAGGTGGAGTCAGCAGGACCTCATGCTTTGCTGTGAAATGTACACGGGATGGAACGTGGGCTAAGATTTATTGGACTGTGTGCTAGGGCACCAGCCATATGGTACCTTTCTTATTCCCCACTCTACGACATAAGTTAAAAGCACAAAACTTGAGCCAGAAGTTGGTTAGGTTTGAGTCCTGGGCGCTGAAATGTATCAAATCCATACATTTAAATCAATCAGTTATAGCTGTTCTGCACCTTAGTTGCTTCATCCTAAGCAACTAAGGGGGTAGAAATACATGCCCTGTAGTGCCAGTTGGTTCTGTAGGAAGGTCAAGTAAGATGCCCGCTATGAAAGCAAGAGCATTTGGCTTCCATATTTGGCTTCCACGTTATGTGGTGAGATGGGGCATGCCTTACCTTCAGGTCAGCAGAGGCAGCAGCTTCAGGCAGCGAGACCTCTATAATTTGCCTCCCGGGTATGTAGAGGCCGGTGCTCATCCAGCAATACCTGCTGCCTGCCAAAAGCAAAGGAAGAGTAGACGTTACCCTTCCTCCGTGATTCCACCGCCACCCAGCTTCCAGAGTCCCTTCACGAGCTCTGCACATCTTCCTGCCTCCACGCTGCCCTGGCTCTACTCTTCCAAACATCACCTAAAACCTCAACCCCCATCTCCTTGAGAGTGCACGGCAGAGGATGGAGATGGCCTCCTGGGGGTGATCAGATCTGGAGCTGAGCTGCTGAAGTCATCACGACCCACTGCCCCCCAGTTCCCACCCGCCAGGCTCCCACCCCTCATTCCTTACCTGGATTGTTGCAGTTGACCTCAACAGTGATAGGAGATTCCGAGGGGCGCAGGTAGGGGCTGCTGTACATATCTTCAATTTCTGGGACTAACAGAGAGAGGTCACTTCCAGAGTGGGCCAGCCCAGTGGCCAGGGAGAGCATAGCACCCCTGCAGCAGTCGTTGATGACAGGGTTCTCTCGGGTCGCTACTGGGAGCCGATAGCGACTTAGCAGCTTCCTTAGGAGCCGATGCACCGACATGTAGGCAGGGATCTCTTCTGCGGGGATCTGCAGGAAAGCTGCGCCATCCGGTCCCAGCTTTGCCAACCAGCCCTTTTCCACGTTCCCTCTCTTCCTGCCCATTATAACCTGGAACTCGGCCAGGGTGGAACGGAAATGATAGGTCCTTATCCCTGCCTTAGGAGTACGAAAGGGCCCAGGGTTGAGGCTTTGGCTGGTGATGCTAATGCCAAAGGGGTTGAGGAGGAGGTTTCCTGGGAACCGAGCCAAAGGGGACACTCCCGGGTTCTTGAAGGCCCACCACCAGGCTTGGGCTCCAACAAACAGGCCCCCGCCCTCTGCTACAAACTCCTGCAGCTCCTTGACTCCCACATCACTCACGGGCTCAAAGCAATAGACACTGGCATCGCTGGTCAGATTGGGCTCAATGCTGCTGTCTATGCCCCCCACTGCAAGCAGCCCACTCAGAGTCCTCAGTTCTGTCTGCACCACGACCTTGCCTCTGCGGCCCGCGTCCAGCCAGCGCACAGCATTGAGCAGAAAGGGGCCCAGTTTACCAACGGTGAAAAGGACCTTGTGGCCAGTCACGACCACCCGGCCCCGGCCGTAGCGGGCAGCTGCTATGACACAGCCATGGTAGGAATCTAGCCCCAGGGGAAAGGCTAAAGCCCCGTGCACTAGCAGCTGGGACGGGAAACAGTCCGAGTTGCTGATGTCCAGCTCAGAAATCCCGTGCAGGAGTTCATCTCTGTCCTCGGAGAGATCGTCTTCACAACTGCAAAAGACATACGTGTTCTCTATTACAAAGCGCTCAGAACAGCACCCCGCATATAGCAAGTGTCAGACTTATTAATACCATTTTTAGCTCTTACAAGGGAACTGGGAGAACAAAGGGGGCAGACCTGGCCTCACTGGGTATGGAGACTTGTTGGAGGGAAGACAGAGGCACTCAGTATTAATACTGCTCTTTCTCTGTGTGCAAACCCTCCAAAGGAAATCTCGAAAGAAGTCCTGCTGGGTGTACCCAATACTGTATCTTAAATATTCTGGATTTAAGTGTTTGTTTCAGCCTTTTAAGCACTATACAAAGAACTGAATGGAAAATCATCGTTTCATTCTTATAAGGAGGCTTGTTTATAATTTCATGCATCTAATTTTCTACAAATAAAGTTAACAGAGAGCTGAGTCAGTCAGTGGCGCTAGTGAAGAATCACTATTATCTCAAAAGGTGGGGCAGGGAGCTGACCGGCCTCAACTCTAATGGCCTCCTGTTATGTGAATCCAAGAGGATTGACGGCCTACACTCAGAATCCCACACATTCATTGCCGGCCCAACAGAAGTGATACACATCCGTGCTATAAGGTTTTTCTCATCACCACCTGTTCCTACCTAAGGGTAACAAAACTCCTATAAGACTTTCAGGACACCTATAACCCCCAAAATGGGGGATGCAGCCCCAGGTAGTGGGATTATGAGGGGGTAAGAGGTAGAGTGATCTCTAAGCTTGAGGTCCCAGAGCTGGTTAAGTCACTCTCGTTAGGTAAATCTCTGGCAACTGTATGGTCAGAGGCAGTTGTAAGGAAACACTGAAAAATGGGGGTCAGGTAGGTGGCATATTTACAGTATTTGTGTTGTACTCTCTGTGGTTGGCAGAGCTGTAATCAACTGATGGGGAAACTATAGTCCTCTTAGCAGGTACAAACCTTTCCTGAAGAAAAAGGTATCACCCTACAAGATGACTCTCCACCTCCTTGAAACACTAGCCATTAAAATCATTCAACTATAGCTGTTCTCGCCCTGATTCCAAATTTACCAAACAACCTTGTGATAATAATAGTGCTTCCCAGGATCATCTGCCTAAAGAAAGAAGTCACTGGCCAGGAAAACCAAAATCTTCTATTTTTTGGTGACATTTATGTTTCTCTAGCAACATCTTAGTATATCTTTAATTTGCTGATTCTAAAGCAAAAAACATTTGTTTTTTAAATTTAAGTACTTTATGCATACAAAATTAAATAGAAAATGTTTTAGTTCTTTTTTTTTTAATAGATCTTTATTGAAGGTGTGGCACATATATACAATGTAATATTACTCAGCCATAAAAAGAAACGAAACTGAGTTATTCGTAGTGAGGTGGATGGGCCTAGAGTCTGTCATACAGAGTGAAGTCAGTAAGAGAAAAACAAATACCGTATGCTAACGCATGTATATGGAATCTAAAAAGAAAAAAAGGTTATGAAGAACCTAGGGGGCAGGACAGGAATAATGACACAGATGTAGAGAATGGACTTGAGGGCTTGGAGTGGGACGGGGAAGCTGGGGTGAAGTCAGAGTAGCATCGACATATATATACTACTGAATGTAAAATAGTTGGCTGGTGGGAAGCAGCAGCATAGCACGGGGAGCTTAGCTCGGTGCTTTGTGTTTTAGTTCTTATCACGAGTTCTGTTCATAAATTTCATGCCATTAATTGTTTTACAAGTGTAGTCAGTGAAGAGGTGATTTACATTGGTATCAAGGTTTGTACATTAGCCTGTTACGACAAGATGAGCAATACTGAATGTGCAAAGTTGAGACCCAGACACTGCGTCACTAGCAGGACCCCAGATGCTCCCTGCTGAGTCGGAAGCATCGTCAGAGACCTGTCTGTTATTTCTGACAGCCATGGCTTAGGTGCAGGGGGAGATAAATAACTGTTTCATAAGAAAACCCGAATTGGATTTTTACTTTTCTTTTCCCTCTCTGTTCTGAAATGAAACAAAAGTTATTAAAAAAAAAAAGACAATAAAATCATGATAGCACTAGATTCACTATATTTCAAGAAGGGTGCAATCAGCAAGCTGGGACAGGAGAAATTTATGGGAAATATAAATCAAATGAAATCAGATTGATCAGAAACCCAAGAGAACAGAAGAATCTGTAACTGCACATATGTGAAAGAGAAGATCAAGAAAACCAAAGAACAGGGATTAATCGTCATTTGTGAAAACAGCTATCCTTCCTTGCCTTGTTCTCAGTCTCAGGGTATTTCACCATTAAGTATGTTCTTAGCTCTAGGCTTTTCAAAGAGGACTCATCACACTGAAGTTCCCTTTTATTTCTAGTTAGCTGAAATTTTGTCATGATTTGACACTGAATTTTGTCAAAGGTTTTTTTTTGGTCTGTGTACATCTATTGATCTATTGAATATGTATGGTTTTTCTCATTTATTCTGTATTAAGAGAATAATTAATTTGATATTTGAATGTTAAACCAGCCAAGCATTCCTAGAATAAGCTTACTTGGTCATGATGTAGTATCCTTTTTATATACTGTAGTCTACTTACAATATTTTATTAAGAATTTTTGTATCTATGTTCATGAGGGACATTGTTCTGTAGTTTTCTCGTCTTGCAATGTCTTTTACTGCTTTTAGCATCAGAGAAATAATGTTTTAATAAGTTACAAAAACTTTCCTCCCCTCTTATTTTCTGAAAGAGTTCATGCAGAGTTAGCATCAAAAAAGATACAGTCCAAAGTGTAAGCAGTGATTACCTCTGGGAAGAATTAGTAAGAGGCAGAGGTGGAGGACGAAGATCTTTCACTTTTTACTTTGTATACTTTGGGACTGTCTTTTTTCCAATAAGCATATTATTTTGAAATTGAAAAAAGGAAAATGTGCATAAAAAGGAAAAGAAAACTGAATTGTGACTTAGCAATTTCTCTTCTAAAGTGGCATATCTTCCCACTTGAATTCACTCTCAAAAGACTTCTAATTTATTTTCTGAGAACCAGTTGATACAATTCTACTATACATGGCTAGGACTGTAGTAAGACGCTCAGAGTTAAGTAGGTACGCTCACCCCATCTCGCAGGGCCGTGACCCTGACCAACATCTGCAGTTAGCATTCTATCTATCCTAGCAATGACCTCCAAAGATTTGTGGATCCTTGTTACAAATAAGCTTATTAATATCTGTTCAGATATTTTTGTTTTCCAAACTACTTGGGCAGTCATATACATGTTGGTTATCTTCAGGAATTTGGCAGTTTTCTTGTTTCATTTCGGCTCATTTGAAGTAGATAGTCAATTTTCAAAATCCTGAAATCTTCATAATCTGAAATTCAAAAGACTTTTCTATATAATATCCCTTGGCCATCTTTCAAAATGAAGTACAGATGTCTATATACATATATATGTGTGTGTGTGTGTGTGTGTATACATATGGCATCAATTTATATAACGTTTGCCAATTCAGGTTTCACAGGGGTGTTTTCAAGCCAAGGAATTTGGAGCATGTGGACATTTCAGAGCATGACCACTGTTCGACATGCTTTTCTCTGCATCTCTGATGACCGTGAATATACAAGGATTACTGAAGACTGAAAACCAGTCTCAATGGAGTAATGGCTGAAATGAGGGCAAGGACCTTCTACTCCCGCACTTCCCATTTAGAGGGAGAAAGAGAGTTGAAAACACACGCTAAGGTCACGGCGTGCAGTTGCTGGCAGCAAGCCCAGGTTTCCAGGTTCTACCGAAACTTGATATCACAAGCCCTCTTCCTGCAACAGTTACTTGGTTTTTTGTGATTTCCTCCAGGCCTGGTTATTGGAGACGTTTCTGCTCTTCGAATTCTCAGATTTTTGGAAATCATTTTTTTGAAATAAGAAATAAAGCCTGAGACATAGCATATATCGAATAAATTGCTGGCTAAATGAATGGATGAATGAACACACACAGAACTAGAACTCTAACAGAAGTCTGAGATTTGTGTTAAAATGAGACAAGGGCCTTCTTATCCAAAAAACAGATTAAACTATTGTGGTTGATTCTCCTCAAACCTCCCTCAGATCGGTTATCTAGTGATATGTTTAATCAGCATCAAGTCCCTTTATTGGTAAAGCCGATTCAGTGTCTAGTCCCTGTTTTGTTAAATGTAGAAAGAGGGTAAAACATGGCAATCCATCACGATGCTGCTGCCTCAGTTTGGTGGATGAAGTAGGAAAAATACCAGTTAAAATATCAATAGCCGGGCTTCCCTGGTGGCTCAGTGGTTGAGAGTCCGCCTGCCGATGCAGGGGACACGGGTTCGTGCCCCGGTCCGGGAAGATCCCACATGCCGCAGAGCGGCTGGGCCCGTGAGCCATGGCCGCTGAGCCTGCGCATCCGGAGCCTGTGCTCCGCAACAGGAGAGGCCACAACAGTGAGAGCCCCGCATACAGCCAAAAAAAAAAAAAAGAAAAATCAATAGCTTATACAACTGGAGAAATGTACATGACTTGGGGCAAAGCAGCATAATGATGGCTGCCAAGTAATTTTCAGTGTTTGGAAATGATATTCATGACCTCATACGCTTACATTACCACAGCCTGAAGGCTGATGTCAAAATAATTAAAGTGTTTTAGGTACTCTGAACATGTTTCTTAATTCATTTAATCCTCACAACCACCCTTAAAGGTAGTCATTATTAACCCTACTTTAGAGATGAGGCTTACTTATGGCTCAAGGTTTTAGAGCAAGCACCAGACAGAGCTTGGGAACTTATTAAATTTGGCCTCCAGTAAAATCTGTGCTTTTCCCAGTAGATATGAAATCTCTTACTAGAATCCTGAGTCTTGAAATGAGGCTGTGTTTATGAAAATGGATCCAGTGTTTGTTCAAATGACATATTTAATAGAAAGAAGGTGGGACTGGTTCTGCATTTAAAGTACAATAGCCATTGCCCTCAGATCTGGAGATACAGTGGAGACCTCCGAGGATAGGCGGATGGAAGATTAGAAATTGTTCAGGGAAGAGTACAGGCGGTGTGGCCATAGAGACAACGTGGTGGCCAGTGCTCTAAGTGCAGATCATGGTGCTTTCCAGGCAGGAGGTGAGGGCAGTGACTATGAGACTTGTGTCCTGATATCTGCAGGTATTCTCACCAGGCTAAAAGTAGATGATCTGGTTTTATTACTTAGGGTTTTATTTTTCCATCATAAAATTAGTAACTTCTTCTGATAAAAACTTGATTCATCTTGATAAGACCTGTGGACAGTTTATTCTTAGAAGGTTCATCCTAATACCTTACTTAGAATTTAATTTAGTAAGAAATGCACAAGTAGCAAGGTTAAAGCTATCTTAATTCACACTCGCATGTTCAAATGTGGGTTTAAAAATAAATAACAAGATATTTGGGCAGAGTAACTAAACCCACAGGGACTTTCAATGTGAACCTGACAGCCTGTGATGGAAATAATCTTCCTTCTTGAATTCTAATAGAAGCATGTTGGTGTCTAGTATTGCTGAAAATGCGTTGATGATATGTTATACAGTATTACATGATTACAAGAAGACTAAAGAAAGATCCAAATCTTCAACAGTAGGCAAATGATTAAATAAATGAGGCATATACACTGGCATTTGCATAAAATGAATCAAGTATAATTTTAAAGATTACATAGAATGAAAAAGTTTATGAGCAGAATTCAAAATAGCATGTATACTAAGATGACAAGGGAGCAAAATTATGAATGAGTGGGGAAAATAATGTGCAAAGGTGAAAAGAGAGTTGTATTGTGGGTTTATGATTTAATAATTTTAAAATGAAAATAAAAAAAATAAGAGATCCAGCAATGTTGAAAAAGTAAATCTAAAACAGTATCCAATGAAGAAGAATCATAATTCAAAAGTACAGCTGACCCTGGAGCAACATAGGTTTGAACTGTGCAGGTCCACTTCTACACAGGGTATTTTTTTCCCAATACTAAATACCACAGTACTGCACGTCTCACAGTTGGTTGAATCTGAGGATATGGAACCGAAGATACAGGGGGCCGACTGTAAGTTATACGTAGATTTTCAACCTTGTAGAGGGATGACCCAAACCCTCAAGTTGTTCAAGGGTCAGCTGTATTGGCAACACTGCACGTGCATGTGTGTGTGCATGTTTCAGAAATATTAGAAAGGGAAGTGAAAAAAAAGTGATTAAGGAGTTAGAATTTTAAAAATATTTTCTGCTCATTAAATAAAAGAGCATTTGTGTGTCATAAAGATGTGGAAGATTTTAAATGTGATTTCTGAATTGCATGTGAAGCAAGGTAATGAAATATATGCCTTCTTAAAAAATTTGATAGGAAGTTTGAAAATTAAAGTTTATAACTGAAAATCATCTATCAGTCTCCCACAATCAACAGATCTACCTATTACTGATATTTGGGGCTTTCTTCTTGTGTAATATTTTCTACATATAGCTATATTTTTTTTAAACAAAACTGGGAACATATTGAACCACCATTAGTATCCTATTTTACTTCACTTAATAGTATCCCCAAAGAGCTTTCCCTTGTCCTTAAATATTCTTGGAAACATAATATGTTTAATGGTTAGTTAATAATCCATTGTATAGTGTTCTATAATTTCTACTCTTCCCAATAACAAATAATGCTGAATTGCAATCCTTATACATGAATCTGATTATATTTCAGATTATTTATTTTTTAAAGTCCTATTTTAACAAATATATTTTCAAAGGTTGAGATTTAATTTACATAAAGTAAAATTCACACAATTTAGGTTTATAATTAATGAATTTGGATAAATTTATAGTTTGGTAACGACCACAACAGGAGATGGGAGAAAGATAGGTTGATGCTGACCTTTCAGCATTGTTTTGATTTTTTGAACTCTGTGATTATAGTACTTTGTAGAAGGAAGGAAATAAGGGATGAGCAAGGGAGAGGGAAGGAGGGAGGGAAGGAGGGTTGGATGGAACACACATACTGGGTGCTTGAGAGCTAATATTAAGGAAACTGGGGTGAGGAGGAGAGGTTTTTCTTTTCTTTTCTCTTTTTCCCTACTCATCTCAACCTATTATGCATAGGTATCTCCTTTTTTTTTTTTTTTTTTTTTTTGTGT
>NW_006793703.1:8499916-8505779 GCF_000442215.2 Lipotes vexillifer
CCCAGCCGCTCCGCGGCATGTGGGATCTTCCCGGACCGGGGCACGAACCCGTGTCCCCTGCATCGGCAGGCGGACTCCTGACCACTGCGCCACCAGGGAAGCCCCATAGGTATTTCTTAATGTAGGTAAGTTAAGAAATGTATATATGTGACACACACACACAGACATATATTCTATTGTACCTTTTCCTTCTCTTCATTTCATCTCAGCCAATTAACTTAGGAAATCATTGCTGCCATCTTGAATCCATCCACAAGTCAAAAAATGACCCTCATAACATATAAGTAATTCTATGATATACCTACCTGCACAAGCACAGAGTCAAGAGTTGCAATGAAGTCTTACCTAGTGAATAACCGATGCTAATAACCCATAATCTCCACAGGAGATTCTATGCACTTCCCTTATCAAGTCTGATTTTTCCTCCTGCGTTAGTCTTCAGGTTGATTTCCCACGTGCACGCATGCACATACACACACTCACACGATTTAACCAAAAAGAAAAAAATTCAGATGCAGTGATGATGAGAGATGATATAGGCATAGCCAAAGAAAAAAGAGGTATGACTTTGATAGAGAAAAACATCTTTTAAGGCAACTAAAGGGGATTACGTTGTTAAGAAATAGAATTACGCCCAAGTTTTACCTTCCTGTTCCTTAGCATGAAGATCACGAGTCAGCTGAAGTTTGATCAATCTGATCAATCACTGTGCCTCTGAACAACTCTTTCCTCATTGCACATATGAGAATGGAGCTGTGGGGTGTTCCAGGAGTTCCATGCCAAGGAGAGGCCACAGCTCATTCCCTAAGTCTCTGTACTACCCTGGTGTACCGTCCTCACTCAGTTCTACCTCGTTCTGCTCCCACTGGACAGAAATACCAATGCTCTTTGCTCCAAGGATGCTGAGTGTTTTCATGCACAATATAGGGCGTGGCCTGGTGTGATTTTTCTACTTCTGGGACTACTCCAGCTTCTCATCTCTCTCTTCATCCATCCAACACATGTTTACTGAGCACCTACTAACCTGCTCCATGTTCAGCACCGTATGAGGTGCTGGAGCACAATGTGAAGGGAACAGGCTGGGCAAGGCCCTCAAAGAACTTTCTGTGTAGCCTGTCTTGGAACCCATCAGCTGCCTCCTTCATCCTCCATCAGCAGGTCTTTTGCTTCCAGAGATAAAAATCATCTCTGACTCCTAGATTTAAGATCTAGCACATAGAACTTATGCCATCTTTCTGGTATCTCAACTTCTAAATCCTCTAGTTTTTACTTCCATCCTAACCCTATCTGGCTGGACATTGCAAAACCTTTCGCACAGCTCTCTAGACTTTGTCTTACTGGACCCCTCGTGTCCGTCTTCCTTTTCCTTACACTTCAGTTGCAGGCAACCTTCACCTGTCACCTTCCTGGATTAGTCATGTGAACCCTGGGATTCAGCAATATATTTTACTAAACAAGATGCTGGGGGACATAATGGTCACTAAGATTTTCTCCCCTCAAAGAGCTAAGTGATCTGGTCTGAGGAGGCAACAGGGATCCTGCCCCTCCTGCGCCTCAGGGTATTTTAATACTCTGGTTGATCTATGGCGAGTCCCCGTTGAGTGGCAAATTCTCTTCTGTCAGCCCGGGAGTAGCCTGAAGACAAGAACCACCTTCTGCTTTTTAACCTGGGACCAACTCCCCACTGGGGTAATGCACTCACCTAACTAAGACTGGGATCTTGGGCATCTTCTTAGAGACTTTAAAGAAACTCGTGTCCCCTTTATTGTCGGTGAAGTACACGCCGGCCACGCTGGTCACAAGGTTCCCAGGGAACGTGAACAGGACCCTTTCATCGTCGCCCTGGTTGGCCCAATCCCAGGCTTGGCCTCCGATTAGCAAGCCCCCTCCACGTTTCATGAACTTGACCAACTTTTCAGTCATGGTTTCGTTGTAGGCATCAATACAGTAAACCCCCAGGGAGTCTTTCACTTCTGGTTCAACCTTTGCCTCTACACCAGAGCCCTCAAGGATTTTGGCCAGAGGTGCCAGGGATGGGTGTACACCAACAGGAGCCCCAGGGGAAGAGCAAAGCCAACCCACTGCATTGAGGAGAAAAGGAGTGAGCTGGGCCTCCACCAAGTAGTCCTCGTGGGACACCACCACCAGGCGGCCTCGGCCATAGGAGGAGGCAGCAATGAGGACCTGGCCCATGTCATTCACCATCACCGGGAAGGAGGCCTCTCCAATTAGAAGCAGTTCACACGGGATGGCATCTTCGGGGACATCCCAGCTTGTCACTCCACTCATAAGGGCCTCAAAGGCAGCAGACGGAGTCGCCATGGCTGGATCGGCTTCTGCAGAGAGGAAAGCAAAGACTCAGCCTGGTAAAGAATGGATAAACAAACAAACAAGCCAAGAGTTCACTCCTCCACTAGCTGGGGCAATTCTTCCCATTAAGCAGATGAGACCCACGCTGTGAAATGACTCAAGCACTCATCAGGGCCCTCAGTGTCTCCAATCCAGGAGACCCTGTTGTGCCCTGTCAGCTAACATTCTCACGGTCAGACGAATTCGGGCAGAATTGAGTCTCCAAAGACATATATTTAAGTACTCATTCCCAGCACCTGTGAGTGTGATCTTATTTGGAAATAGGGTCTTTGCAGATGTAATCAAGTTAAGGTGTGGTCATACTGGGTTTGAGTGGGCTCTAATCTAATGACTAGTGTCCTTATAAGAAGAGGATGTTTGGACACAGACACAGGTACACAGGGGAGAGACACACAGGCTACGAGAACATGTGGGCAGAGACTGGGGTGATGTCTCTATGAGCCAAGGAATGCCAGAGATTGCTGGCACACACCAGAAGGTAGGAGAGAGGCATGGAACAGATTCTCCTTCAAAACTTCCAGAAAGAACCAAACCTGTCAACACTTGGATTTCAAACTTCTAAGCCTCTAGAACTGTTAGAGCAGGGGTCCCCAACCCCTGGGCCGTAGATCGCTACTGGTCTGCTGCCTGTAAGGAACTGAGCCGCACGGCAGAGGTGAGCGGCGGGTGAAGCTTCATCTGCCGCTCCCCATCGCTCCCCAACTCTTGCATTACCGCCTGAACCATCCCCGCCACCCCACCCCCGCCCATCCGTGGAAAAATTGTCTTCCACAAAACCGGCCCCTGGTGCCAAAAAGGCTGGGGGCCGTTGTGTTAGAGAATACATTTCTGTTGTCATAAGCTAGCCGGTTTGTGGTACTTTGCTGCGGTTACCAGTGGAAACCAAAGCAGTGGTGTAGCACGCTATCTCCCCACCCCGACTCCTCCCCATTTGGCTTCCACACTGATCGTATTAATCTCAGCTTGGGGCCAGAATTTCAGTCTGAAAAGTCTGGGTCCTCATAGAGGGTTGTTTGGTCACAGTCACAGGCTGGGTAAGAGGAAAGCAGAAGTCCTCTGGCTTGAGTCCAGGTCCCAGACAATGAGAAGCGGAGGTAACAATTTATGAACTTACGGCAGATTCTTACTTGCACCTGGACATAGCAGAGAACGGTGTGTATGTCTGTGGATGCGTACTCCCAAAAACCCTCTGCTGCTCCACCACGAGCTCCCCGCCTAAGGTCTCTCTGCAGTCTGAACTCCTCCATATGCACTTCACTGAAGCACTTCCCTCAAGCACAGACACGTTGAATAGTCAGGACAGCCAGGCCTCACTGACCACTCTGTGGGTCTGGACAATGCTGCTCTCCTGGTCCTTGAGGCTATTACCACCTCCAACCTTATGGCCTGAGCCAACCTCATCATGTGTAACCTCTCAAACCGCTTCATTCCTATCCTTCTCTTCCCTCTTCTGAACATGCAGATATTCTTTAGGTGTTTATCTCTGGCCCTTACTGCTTTTTTCCCTGTGAAAGAATATGCTCACTCAAGGTACTACGGCAAAGCAATTACGAGCTTAGGCTCTGGAGTTAGGCTGAACTTAGCTTCCTCGTTCATTAAGTAGGGATAATACTATCTACCACATAGGACTGTTCTGAAGATTAAAGGAATAGCAGCATAAGTTAAGTGCCTTTCCATTATGTATTATATATGGATCTATAGATATGTAGATACATATACGTGTTCAATTATTATATATATATCTTTGCTTAAAATTACTTGGTTAAGAATAAGCTATTTAAGTATGTGCAAAATAGGGAATTATTATAAAGTGAAAACAAATCTAACCTAATGTTAGATTTTACCAACACTGGATTAAGCATTTATTGACTCTTGATTTTACAGGTTTCATATTTTGGAGCCAGTACTAATACTGATGATTGTTTAGTTCTCAAGGATTTCTATGGGCCCTTGGCAGAGGCCTTCTCTGTGCCTTCCCCAGGCCACAGATGCAAAGGCCCTGGTCCTGACATAAGTCATAAACTCAAGACCCCTATTAAAAGCACACTCTGCCATTTGTAAGTCTCTCTGAAACTAAAAAGTCTTAAATTTATTCTTTTCCCTCCAAGTTAGCTCCTCTTGGGTAAAAACGTAAGCTCGAGGTCCCTAGTTGTTAAAGAGGGTAACCTCCACCCCAGAGAACTACAGAGAAGATACAATCAGCAAACAGTTGGTTAATAAGAATCTGTCGCGTCCCTGGCTCCTCCTGGGGTCCACAAATAGCCAGGACAGCAAACAGCAAGGAGTCACAGTTGTGTCCCTTCTCTCTTCTGATCCATATCCAGCTGGTCACAGTGTCGTTCGTCCTTCATGGTTTCCAATCACACTGCCGTTAACCTAGTTTGGGTCCTCAGTGGTTCACTCCTGGACTAAATGGACCCAGCTTCTAAGTCACCAGCATCTGTTCCCACCTTTATTCTTCTACAGCCACTGATTGTACTATTTCCCAGAAGAGAACCCCCCAGAGCTTCGCCTTTGCCCACAGGGGAAAATCTGAGCTTCCTCTTGGGGTTTAAGGCCTTCAGGGCTGGCTGCTTCTTACTTTCCAGCATATCTCTTGCAGCTTCCAGGATACTTGGCCTTCTTGGACATGCCCTGCTTTCATTTTAGATTCTCTTTCCATTCTCTTTCTTCCTGTTCCCTCTCCCACATCTTTCAAGCCACTGAAATCCTACCTTTCTGAGAGACAGTATTCACAGAAAAGGAAACTTAATAAATCTATGAAAATAGGCTCAATATCACTAATCAGGCAATTTAAATACAATGTACGTTGCCCATAAGACTGTCCAGAAAGAAGGGGGCAAAAAAGAAAGAGGAAGAGGAGGAGAGGAAGGTAAAGATAATAACGTCCAATGTCCCAAGGCTGTGGAAGCACCAGCACGAGCTGCTAGAAGGACTGAGAACCTGAAAGCAATCTGACAGCGGCAACTCAGTCTCAAAGGTGTGCCCATCTTAAGATGAGCAGGCCTACGAATAACCTCTCTTACAAAAGTAAGAACAGCAGTATTACAGATATATGCACGAGGATGGTCACTGCCAAACAAAACTGCAAATGGAGATAGATAAGTGAAAATCTAGACAGGGAGACAGACAGATGACAAACAATATTCCCTAGAACCACTTCTGACTCCCGTGGGTACAGGATCTCTAACCCAAAGTCACAGCTACCCAACTTCCATGTATCCCCCGGATAGGCCATGGCACCGAACCTGAGACCCTGGGGCACAGCCCCCAGGCGGCCACCCATACACACGCTGTAAACAACTGCCATGCTGCCCCCAGCGTTGATACTCCAAACACACCTAGAGCAGGGAACTCGTAGTTCTGTCTCACTAGTTGTACTCTGAGCTAGTTCATGGGAGAAGAAATATCTGTAGAGAAGTGACAAAGGGATGGACAGGTGGCCTGGAGATTTGAAAAGTAGGGGTGCTTTTCCTGCTGCGTCTTCCACCTG